>NC_066313.1:113131161-113235626 GCF_022539315.1 Serinus canaria | reverse complement strand
AAGGCCACGGCTGTTCCTTGGGCGCCCTTTGCTGGTGTAAACAAACTTCAGCTGGGTTTGTGGCAAACCTCAAATATGTGAGGCTCAGCAGAGGACACAGAGTCAGGAATCTGTTCCTGTGCATGGGTTTAGCACTGCCCTGATCATGTGGGATCCTTCCTGAAATCCCAAGATTTTCCAAGGAATCAGTGATAGAGGGTTAGAGGAGTGTCACATCCACACTCTCTGAACAATCCCTTCACCCAGGATTTCTCCTGGGAAGCTGAGAGGCCTCAGAGAAAAGGAAAACAATTCTGATCTCCTTTGCTTCTCCTGTGCTGTGCCCATGTGGAATGTGTTTGGAGATTGTTCACCCCCAGGGGATTGTTCCAGTGCATTCTGCTGGGAGCTGTTTTCACTCTTTGCCCAGTCAGGGCCAGGCTGTGTCAGGGCTCTGGAGAGAGTCAGGAGTTTGCATTATTCCCTTTTCAGCCCTCTGTCAGTGTCCTTTCTGTATTCTTTAGTATAGTTTAGTTTTGCATTCTTTATACTATAAACTATATAGTATAACGTATAGTCAACTATATTCTTTATACTATAAACTCTACTATATAATATAACATAGTATCATAAAATAATAAATTAACCTTTTGAAAACATAGAGTCAAATTCATCATTCCTTCCTTCGTCAGGGGAAAACCCAAATACAACAGAGGAGCCTCCTCCAAGGGGGTTTTCCCAAATATCCCTCCCACTCCAAGGAAAATGTCATCACCTCCAATCCATTCCATCAGTTTTGTTCATTTCCATGATAATTCTGGGAGAGAGTGATACAACCCTAGGACACCTTTGCCTGAGGCAGGGAGCAAAGGCACATTCCTGGGAATCATCCTGATTCCACATCCCTGCAAAACACAACAAAGCCTCCTGGAGTGACATCTGAGTGTTTCCATCACCTGGTTTTTGGGAGAACAAGGAACACTCAGGAGCTACTCTTCTGGAAAGTTCCGAGCAAAGCCAGATGGATCTCAGATTCCTTGGCTCTGAGCTGCCTGGATTGTGCAAAGCTGGTGGCTGCCCTGCTGGAAAATCCTAAATTGCTCAGCACAGGGGGTTCTTTGTCTCCCCTGCTTGGAATTCTGAGCAGGAAGAAAGCAGAAGTAGCAGCATTTTCACGCTGGTCACTGCAGCTTGGGAATGTTCCTGGGAGAAATCTGGCTCCCTGCAGCTGCTGAGAGGGCAGCAGAAATGGAACTGAATGGAAAAATAGTCCAGAAAAAATATTTAGTGTGTGTGACAGCCACACCTGTGCTCCAAAGGACAGAAAATCATGGAATTCCAGAATGGCCTGGGATGGAAGGGACAACAAAGGTCATCTCATGGCAGGGACACCTCCCACTGTGCCAGGCTGCTCCAGCCCCAGTGTCCAACCTGGCCTTGGGCACTGCCAGGGATCCAGGGATGGAATTCCATCCCAGCCCTGCCCACCCTGCCAGGGAACAATTCCTCATTGCCAAGATCCCAGCCAGCCCTGCCCTGTGCCAATTTGAAGCCATTCCCTGGCTCCCATCACTCCAGCTCCTCATGGATTGTCCCTCTCCAGCTTCCCTGTGTCCCTTCCTTTAGACATTAAAAGTTGCTCTAAGATCCTCACACAAACTTTTCTTCTCCACCATAAAATCCATAAAAAAAAAAGATCTGGAATCCTGTGGCCCACCTGGCTTTCTCCATTCCCTGTGTAAAAGATAAGGATTTAAGTCCACACAGCTAATTAGCAAAATAAAACTATTTGCAACATAATTAACATTTTGTCTTGATATAGAGTGAGATAATAAAAAAATATTTATTATAATATTTGTCAACAAGATACAGGAAGATTTTGTAAGGAAAACACATTTATTGTCCTGGGTTTTTTGGAGGTGAAATGTTGTGAAAGCTTGGTTTTTACTCTGCTCACAGCTTCAAGTTCATTGCAGCATTAAAATTAAGCTCTTCAACCTGAATTTCAAAGCAACTCTTTAAAATTCCCAAATTAATGCTGAATCCCAAATTCAGCAAAATTAATGCTGAAAGGCTTTAAATTAATGCTTTAAAATTCCCAAATCATTTAATTAAACAGTTGTTTATGGAAAAAAATTATTGGGGAAGACCACTGGGCTGGTTTATTAAACCTCTTCCAGTTCTCCAAGTTCTTCCTGTGCTGAGACAAGGTCTCCCAAAAACATGAATGGCACTTTTTGGAATGGATTAGTAATGGGAATGACTCACTCAGGATCTTTGTCCCTGCTGGCCGTGGTCACCTCAGTGTTCATCAGGTCCAATTAAAAAAGAGAAAAAAAAAATTAATTAAAAAATTAAATTAAAATTAAATTTAAAAAATTAAAAATTAAATTTAAAAATTTAATTTTAAAATAAATTAAAATTAAATTAAATTAGAAATTAAATTTAAAAATTTAATTTAAACTTTTAATTTAAAAATTTAATTAAAAAATTAAATCTCCCCCACATTCAGCTGCAGAACTCTCTGGAATTGGAGTGGATATCAGAAACAGGAATTGGAAACCTGTCAATAAATATTATTTCACAGCAGGGTGCAGATCCAGCTTGTGGCTCAAGGACTGGAGGAGTCACCCCTTGCTGGAAGCTGGGAGTTCACTCCTGGTGATGGGAACTCTTGTTTTCCTTGGAACCCACCAGCAGCCCCTGCCATGAGCCAGGCAACACCAACCCTGCTCTTACTCAGATTTAATGACCAGAATTTTTGCATTTTCCTCAAATGAAGCGCAGTTTTCTGGAATTCAGAAACCACGAGCTGCCTTCCCCTGCTTTTCCATCCTGTTTTTTCCTGCAGGGCTGGGTTTCAGTTCTCCAGGAGGACACTGATGTGGGTGTGCTCCAATCTCCAGTCTGGCCAGTCACCTCTTCCAGGACCACCTGCAGGTTTCTTTCTGCCTTGCCAGTGTTGGAATTTTGCTTTTTTTTTTTTTTTTTTGATAATTAATGCCTATTCTGAGAATTTATGCTGTGAATTTTGGTGGTTCAGCACATCCCAGAGGAGCAGCTCAGGATGTGCTGGGCCAGCAGAGTTACATCACATCCAGGAACTCCAGCAGTTTTCTGCCTCCTGGGGTGCTCTAAATTTGATATTTTCTTAAAAAAAAATCAGGGTTTCTCTGTGCTCTGGCTCAGCCTCCAAGCTGCTGTAGCTCCATCAACTTTAGGGCTGGCTCATCTGCTCCACTGAACAGACAAATTCTGGGGTCACCTCGGGGTCCAACCTGTTGTTTACTGAACATTTTGCACCATTTCCTCAACAACAAAGCAAAACAAAACCAAAAACAAACAAACAAAAAAAAAAACCCCAAAAAACAAAAACCAAAAAAACCCAAAATCAAAAAAACAAACAAACAAAAAAATCCACACAAAAAACCAACTCAGTAGGGCCAAAATTTGTCATCCTGAGGAAGATTTTGGCTGCCATTGTTGGTGCAAAGGTTCCTCAGAGTGCTCCAGAGCTGCCTCTACCTGCCAGGAAAGAAGGGAGGAGAGCATTCCCAAAAAGTGCAGCTGTTCATCCCTCCCAGGGAGAAACTGAGAGCTGGAGGTGTCTGGCACAGAATTCCCAATAAAAGGCTGGAGAAGGAGCCAGATATTTGAACCTTGAAAGAGGTTTTTTTTAACCAGCTGAAAGAGGAGCTTGTTTGTATTTTTATTTTTTGTTTAAAAAGTGGTTTTTTGGTAGCGGCTGCTCCTGGGGTTTGCGCTTCCTCCCATTTCCACTCTGCCATTCCCAGTCCCTCTCCTGGGATGGGACTTTGCTAAAATCCCAAACCAAGCCAAGGCTCCTGCATTTTCCTGGCTGCTTGTGGGAATTGCAGCCAGCACAGCCTGTCCTGTCCATGTGGGTGGGGAGGAATGGAGCTCGGGAAGAGCCGCGGCCAAACGCTGCCAGGAACAGCCCCACCAGCCACAGCCCAACCTCCAGGACAGGCAAATTCCACCTGGGACAGACGGACAGAAGTGGCCAGGGAGGAGAGAAATCAGGAATTAGCAAGGAAGAGTGGAGCAGACTGGCGGGAAGGAACATCTCTGCACAGGGAACGGGAGAGTTCAGCTTCACTGCTGCCAAAAACATGAAACTAAATACACAAAAGGGGATCAGCAAAACTCTCTGAGCCAAAAGTTTGGGATTTGTGTTACTCAAGACCATTTCTGCCCCTTTTTAAAGCAGCATCCTCTGAGTCACGGAATGAAGGTTTAATTTGAATGAAGGTTTAATTTCTGCTGGAAATCCTGATCTCCAGGTGACTCCCACTGCCTTTAAAGCATTTTCTGCCACATGGAAGAGCTTCCAAAGGGGAAATCTCCCACCAAAATGCCCACTGAAGCACTCAGGTGCTCCTTCTCATCAGACTCAAATTTGAAGTGAGAAGAACAACACATTTTAATTTTTCCAAGGATGACATCTGCATTTCCACTTGTTTGGAAACCTCTCTGGGTCACCTGGGCTGTTTGGCTGGAGCTCTGTTGGGTTTTGTCACACTGTTCCTCACATCTGGGCTTCTCCAGGAATTCTGGAGCCTCCAGAGCCTCCATTGAGGGCTGAAGGTGGCAGCAGCACCTGGAGGAGCTGCAGGAGGAGTTGGGAAGCACAACCAGTGGGATCGATTGATGCATTGCTCACAGGGGTCCCAGGGGGAGGGAAGAGAGGAGAATCTTGACTCCATGTCCAGAAGGCTTGGTTTATTGTTTTATGATATTTATTATGTTAGAACTGTACTGAAAGAACAGAAGAAAGGATTTCAGCAGAAGGTTCAGCTGGGAATAGCAAAGGAATGAACAACAAAGGTTTGTGTCTGACCCAGACAGTCTGGACAGCTGGGCTGGGATTGGCCATTAATGAGAAACAACCAGATGGATCAATCCCAGATCCACCTGCTGCATCCCACAGCAGCAGAGAAGAATTGTTCACAGTTTGTTCCTGAGGCCTCTCAGCAGCTCAGGAGGGAAAAATCTCAAGGAAAGGATTTTTCATAGAACATGTTGGTGACAATCGATCAGATCTCTGCGGCTCAGCCTCAGCTCCCCCCTGCTCCAGGGAGGCCCCTCTGCCACCCTGCACATGTCACCACTTCAGAGGGCAGGGGAAGCCACAGGCTGAGAGGGGACAAACTGTCACCTGAGGAGTCACACGGGAATGGGGCTCGTCCTCTGTGCTCCCCACACTCCCAGCCCAGGGCTGATCCCCCCAGAGAGAACGGGCACCTTCCTGGTGCCTCCAGCTCCTCTGCAGGGTGGAACACCTCCACTGGCACAGCTTTCCCTCAGGGGGAGTCACCAAGGCACTAACAGGGTGTTTTCCTGATTAAAATTCCCATATTTAGGGCACCAGAGGTGCTTTAAATCCCCCTGTGGCATCACACTGCTGCTGGATGTGCTTTTGGCAAAGGGAACGAGCAACATTTCCCTCCTGGGTTCAGCCCTGGAGGAGCGAGGTTTCCTGAAGGAAAAATTGAAGAATGAGGGTTCAGATCCTTTGTGTGCCAGATTTGGATGGGATTTCACTGGCACACACCTTCCATGGAGCGTTGGGCAGGACAGGGAGGTGGCAGAGGAGTAGGAGCAGGATTTGCTTGTTCCTTGCTCTGCTGAGGCCAGGTTGGACAGGGCTTGGAGCAACCTGGAATAAGGGAAGCTGCCCATGGCAGATGATCTTCAAGGTCCTTCCTGTGCAAAATGCCCATTTTATGATTGGCTTTTGGCAGATGTTCAAATGAACATTCCATGTGTTGTGTTAGAAAGTTATGCTGTATTCTTTTTTTTTGTAGTGTGTTAAATACAGTTTTAGGTTATAACAAAATGTTAAAATAGAAAGTTTGCTATGGAAGATACTTTCTTTAAAGAGAGGACTCGCACCAGACAGCAGCCACAGGACACCTGAATCTTTCAGAGAAAGAGAATTTATTGCCCCATTATCAGAACAAACGAACTCCTTCCTGCCTGCTCAGCCCTGGAGACGCCGTCAGGATCCAGAGGAAGGAGCTGACCCTGCCCAGCCAGAATCCTGGGTGGGAATGGAATTGATGCACCAGGGATGGGCTGTGGGAATGTGCAACAGGCTGTTGCTTTAAGGGTTAATCCTCTGTTCACGTGGGGCCTTTTTGGGCTTATTTTGCCCAGAAAAGGTACCTGGAGTGTCCATAACTCTTTGTTTTTATTGTCTCATATTGTCCTAATCCAAATTGTCCAAATTAATTATATTGCTATTTTTATAACCATTTTATTACTATTAAACTTTTACAATTCTAAACCCAAGTGATTGGCGTTTTTCACACTTTCCAACCCAAACCATTCAAAGATTTGAGGTTTCCAATCTCTTTTCTGAAGATCTGATGTCTCCCATCTCCACAATTTCACGCTGTGCAGTGTGAACTGCCCCTGTTTTCTTCCTGCCATCTCAGAGCTGCCCTAAATTCAGGACAGGTTGGGTTCCATCACCCCTGGGGAGCTTCCCAAGCCCTTCAGGAAACCAGAGGAAGCTCAGCAGCTCTCCCCCACCCTGAGGGAAAAGACTTTTCTCTTCTCCTGGCTTTTGCAGACTCAAGGGGACTTGGAGCCTCTCAGGTGCCAAAGGCAGGCTGGAAAACTGGGATTTCACTCCCTTCCTTCTGTTCAAGCTCCTGTTCTACCCACCCAGTCCTGCTGGGCCAGATTCCCAAGGGTCACCTTTCCTTTAGGAGCCAGAGGTGTCACCTACCTGTGACCAGAAGGGCACCAAGGCCATGGCTGAGGGAGTCTCCTTCTTTCACTGCTTCCCTTCCTCGCTCCCTCCCGAAATCTGGACCCAGAACACAAGAAAATTCAAAATTCATTTCTGTGGCTCCGTGTAAGTGGGAGAAATGAGGAATTCAGCTTGTGAGAGGACAGTGGGAACCCCTCTGGCAGGACTCCATCCTTCAGCCAAGGCTCTCCAAACATCCCTGGTGCCTCACCTGCCATGAGTTCCTCCTCCTCCTCCTCCTCCTCCTCCTCATCATCATCCCCCAGTCTCAGGGGCATCCCAGGACAGGAATGGGATTGATCCACACACAGAGAAATCCCAGGGGGTCAATCCCAGTTCTTACTGGCTTTTCTTGGGAAAAAAACCCCCAGACATAATGTTTTCCAAGCAGGACAGAATTCCCCTCACCTTTGGAGCCCAAACTGAAGCTGTTTTAGCAGTGCCAGCTGCCCTGAAGGAAATGAACTTTCTCTGCTCCCCAAAAAAGCAGCCCAAGGTGGAGTTTGCTGCCTCGAAATACCCAAAATCAGAAATGGTCAAAGTAGGAACTTTGCAACAGCATTTTGTATTAGAACTTTTTAAATTTTCTTTTTTAGGGAGTACTTCCCATTCATTGTTGATTTTTTCACTCTTTTTGAAAAGTTCCCGTTGGATCTGGTGGCAGTTTTGTGAGGACAGTGATGGAAAATTTTCCTTCTAAAATCAGAGTCTCACAACCCAATAGTGCTGATTAAACCTTTCTGTCCCCACAACCCAATTACAACCAGTAATTCTGACCTGCTTGATCTTTTCACAGTTTGGAATTCCTGGAATTGAGGTTGGAAGGATCCTTCTGGCAGCAAGTTGCAAAATGAGGCCCTGAGGGTGTGAGATTCTGAATCCAGAACCCTCCCAGTCAAGGAAAAGAGCTCTCAGTTCTCCTCCTGATTTTATTAAAGCTGGGCTACTGAAGTGTGAATATTTCCTACTTTGATTAATTACCTGGAATTTATGGGATATCAATTTCCATTTCTTTTTCTCCCAGGTTAACGATACAAACCTGCAAACCCCAAAACACAAAGGGGACAGAAGTTTTGCACAAAAATGAAAGCAAATTCTCCACTCTGGAATGCCAGCATTTGCTGAGGACAATCCAAGATGAATTCCAGGCCACATTTTTTAATTCCTGTTAAAATTCATGTGGGGTGGATTGCAACAGCTCAGCTGCAACTGGGTCTGCACAGAGGAAACTCTGAGCTCCAGCCTCTGGCTAAATGGCTAAATGATGGAATTTAGGGTAAATAGAGTTGTTAAAACAAGTTTTTTAAAAGCAGACTGATTCAATTTAGGTTTTTTTCCCCTGTTCCAGGCTTGACACAGCACAGGGATGAGGTGGATGTGAGATATGGAAAAAAAAAGAAAGGCAAATTCCAAGGCAGGCAATCGATGAGGGAAATCTATATCTCATTCACATTGTTGAATAAATAATAACAGAGGAGGCCTAAAATTAGATTGGAGAAGAAACCTGAGCTGGCCTGAGCACAGGCTGATCCCAGCCCCACTGCTGGACTGGGATCTGAGCTGGGACTGGGATGGGGCTGGCCTGGCTCCTGCTGGCTGGGCCCCAGCTGTTTGCTCCAGGGGAAGGAGGGGATGGTGCTCCTGGAAATCCATCACCTCTGGACAGAATGGAAAGTTCGAGGTGATTCAGGGGATTTTTCTATTGGCAGAAACTGATCCTAATCCCAGACTGGTTTGGGTTGGAAGGAACCTCAAAGATCATCTCATCCCACCCCCTGCCATGGGCAGGGACACCTCGCACAGAACCAGATTGCTCAGGGCTCTGTTTGGATCCTGAGCTGAAGAAAACTGGGAAAATTAGGATTTGAGGCCAAAAGTTGATAAATCCCCTAAAAAATCAGTGTTCTTGTGACAGAGGAGAAGGGTTTTGGTCACGGCACTGGAGCAAACTGGAGCTGAAATCCCTGCTCCTGGTGGACAGCAGGGCATGAAATTTAATTCCCTCCCCCTGCAGCCAGCAAGGGATGACTGATGTCTGAAATGCTTGGGAATGTTATCTTCAAACCCTCCAAAATAACAAAGTTCACCTTTACAATGCTGTTCCCTTTATTTTCATTTGTTTGACATGATCTGCTGAGTTTGACCCCACCTTCCAAACAAATTCAGATCCAGGGAGAATGTTCAGTTTGGTTTTTTTTTTTCCCTGAAAATACCACCTGGTCTATGTGGAATATTGAATCCTGAAGTTATCCATGTCCCACATGGACAGAGCTTTTCAAATGCTGGCCCTCATTGGGATTTTTATCAATCCTTTTATTGCTATTAATCAATAATGACCAAACTTTTGGAGAAAGAGCAGGAAATACAACCATCAATCCCACTTGAATAGAATTGCCCAGAAGGTCAGAGCACTCTGTCTCTGTCTGAGAGAAGAGGATGGAAAAATTAACTCAGGTGGGGAAGGGAACCCTGGAAAGGATGGAGGGATGGATTCAGAACCATGGAATCATGGAAGGGTTTGGGTTGGAAGGGACACTAAAGATCAACTTGTTCCCAGCCATGGGCAGGGACACCTCCCACTGTGCCAGGCTGCTCCAACCTGCCCTTGGGCACTGCCAGGGATCCAGGGGTGGAATTCCATCCCAGCCCTGCCCACCCTGCCAGGGAACAATTCCCAATTCCCAATATTCATGGCCTTCCTAAGCCAGCACACCTTATCTCAGTGGAGATAAATTATTTTTTGGGAAATTTTTGAAAATTCTTTACAAATCCATTTCTTGCAGCTGCAGTCGCTGTTTGGGCCTGCAAAGTAAATGTGTGTGTGCAGACAGTGGAGAGGAAGATGTTGGGGTGTAGGTGCCTAAATAGATCTTTTTATGAAGCACATTTACAGGAGGAATGCACAAGGCAGGATCTTTTCCTGGGCTGTGCACAGCAAAACCCACCAACATTTTTTGCACCTTAAACCGAATATTCTGAGGGATTTTCACTGCCTGCTTTAATCTGCTTTTCCAGGGGGGCAAACCCAGCAGTAATTCCTGGAGGAAAAGGAATTGCTTTTCCAGCCCTGCCCTCTGGCACTGGGAGCCATTCCCTGGCTGCTGTCCCTGCATCCCCTGGGAATTGTCTCTCTCCAGCTTTCCTGGGGCTCCTCCAGGCCCTGCAAGGCCACCCTGAGCTCAGCCCAAAGCTTCTCCTGTGCAGGTGAGCAATGCCAGCTGTGCCAGCCTTTCCTGCCAGCAGAGCTGCTCCAGCCCTCTGCCCATCCTGGAGCCTCCTCTGGGCTCTCTGCAGCAGCTCCAGCTCCTCCAGGGCTGGGCCGGGGCTGGGGCAGCTCTGCAGGTGGGAAATCACCTGTGGGACATCCCTTGCTCTGCCTCTTCCCAAAATCCTGAGGTTTTTTTTCCCACCTTCTGGCAGCTTTAGATCTTGCTGCTCCTCTGGCAGAACCAGCCACGTTTACAAGAAGCGGTAATTGCTGAGTTTCCCATAATTTGGAAATGCCAATTTGCTTCATGCTGCTTCTCCTTTGGAGTGGGAAGAGGCTCAGAGTGCTGCTGTGGAGTCAGCAGCTGGACAGAGCTCGCAGGAGGGGCAGCTCCCTGGGCTCTGAGGAAATATTATCGGGAACAAGAAATTCTGGGCCAGAAATCTGGGAAAAGGATTAGGGGAAATCAAAGGAAAAAGCTGTGGTGGAGAAAAACTGAAAAAAGGAAGCAAAATCCAAAGGAAACCTCTGAGGTTTTAAGCAATTTAGGAGCCAGACTTAATTTCTTGACGCAAAAAAAAAAGATGGGAATTATTCATAAAACTGAAAAAAATAAAATCCTTTAGGAAAAGAAACACCTCAAGACAAATTGTTTGGTGTCTGGACAGGAACAGGAATTGCACAAATAATCAGAGGAGCAGCATCACTCACCCAGGGGCAGAGAGAGATGATTTCTAACCAGGTATCTGCTTCCTCTGGCTGAAGGATTTTAGATGGCTCCTAATGGATTGCTAAAATGGCACGCTCATTACAGTCAGAATGAGTGGGTAACTCTCCAGCAGCACAAATATTTTATTTATGAGCGAATAAAAGAATTTTATAGCTGCCTATCACTGATCTGCAATGCTGGAATGGAGTAAAATCAATTCAAAGTTAAAACAAAGCAAGAAAAAATGGAGGGAGAGGAAAGGATTCTTGTCTGTCGTTATTATTTTCATTCTTTGATTTGTTTGTGCTTTGATTTGGAGCTTTTGACTTTGATTGCTAGTTTGGATTGAAAGGCAAATTGAAGTGCAGCAGCCAGGCTTTAATGAAGAGATGTGCAGAGTCTCTGATGTATTTGAGGGAACCTTTGCTGCTTGTGGTTTTGTATATGGTTATGGTAAATAACCCTCACGCTGATTTCTGTGGTCTGCCCTTTGCTGGGGGTACTTGACCACCAGAGACTCGTTGAACCCAAATAACCCAAACCCAGGCCCAGCCTCCAAGTGCCAGCACCCCAACAAAGCCTGGGGAAGCAGGGGGAGGAGATGCCTGCCTTTGGAGCTGCACTGATGGGGAACAGCTTTGATATCTGGGGGTTGTCACTGCGAAATCCCCCTTTCCCCATGGCTGCTTCCTGCCAGCAATGCCAGTAAATGAGCCCGGGTGGGAGACAGGATGACAGGGCTGAGTGTCTCTGTGTCCCTCCTGGGGACAGCCCTGATGGGGGGCACTGAACCCGAACTGACAGAGCCTCCCCCCCCTCGGGGTTCTGTGCTCAGGATGACCCTGAGGTATTAAAAAGTCTCTTTTTTTTCCCAGCCCAACGACCAAAGAAGAAGCTGAGATTGCTCAGCTCTGCTTTTCAAGGCTGTTTATTTTCTCTTCTCTGTTCCATTCTGTCTCTGCCCTGCTGAGCTCTGTCCAGCAGCTCGGGGTGAGGCACAGCCCCTGCCCTTGGGCTGGGGTTGGCTTTTTATCCCACAAACTCCCTGTCCTGGTGTGACAGTGCTGGTGCAGTGCTGGTGCCTTCGTGGAAATGTGTTCTGCTTCATGTTTGCTGTGAGATGGGAGCAGAAACAGAGCCAAGCAGGCTCTAACTTAGGGATACAGGGAAAAACTTCCTGAACTTCCAACATGTCACAGAAACACACAAAACTCAGGATGAAAACCTTCTAAAAACATTCCTCCTCCTCCCCACACCAAATTTCTAACAAAACCTTGGATTCTCCATCCAGTCACCACTTCTGGAGCTTTCCCCTGGGAGTTCTCTGCCTGGAACCCCCTGTGTCCTCAGTAACCCCTCAGGATGCTCATATTCAAATCTCAGCACTTCTGAGTTGGACCACAAACTCCCCAAACCTCACTTCCTTTTCAAACCAAGGCACTGCTGGGCTTTATTTACAGTCATCTCCCAGTACCTGTCACCCCTGTTAGACAGTCTGTCCCTAAACCAATCCAGGAGTGTCACCATGGCAGCAGGAGATGGAGGAGGAGGAGGAGGAGGAGGAGAAGGAGGAGGAGAAGGAGAAGGAGAAGGAGAAGGAGAAGGAGAAGGAGAAGGAGAAGGAGAAGGAGAAGGAGAAGGAGAAGGAGAAGGAGAAGGAGAAGGAGAAGGAGAAGGAGAAGGAGAAGGAGAAGGAGAAGGAGAAGGAGAAGGAGAAGGAGAAGGAGAAGGAGAAGGAGAAGGAGAAGGAGAAGGAGAAGGAGAAGGAGAAGGAGAAGGAGAAGGAGAAGGAGAAGGAGAAGGAGGACAGGACACACCCAGATTCCTCCATTTTACCTCCTGAACCCCCATTCTAAATCCCCAAAATTCCACTTTTTCACCCTGTGACAAACTCACTGTCACTCTACTCAAACCCCTGTGCTTGTAACTCCTCACCCAAAGCTGGGAATTGTTCCCATGGCTAAAATCCAAGGCACAGGGGTCTGACTCCGTGCCAAGGTCTCTGGGCCCCCTGCCAGGGTCTGGAGCCCTCCAGGGCAGCCAGAGGGATGTGCTGGGTCCCCACACCTGGGGACTCCCCTGAGCAGCGTTTGCACTTTTCCTCCAGGAATTCCTGCGGGGTTTGCCCCCCTGGAAAAGCAAATTAAAGTGAAAGTCCCTCAGAATATTCCAGGTTAGGGTGCAAAAACTGTTTTGCTGTGGTCTCCCAGAAGATCCTGCCTTATATACTATAGGAATGTGCTTTTTTTGTTGACAGAGTGACAAAACTATTTTTTTTTTGTCTCTTTAAAAAGGAAATAAGCCCAGAAGTTTCTGTCCTCAATGAGGTGAAAAAGGCATCTCACAGGGCCTGGGGAACTCAAACTCAAACTTAAGGATGGACAACTGGGCAGGAGCCAAAATCCTACATGAGCAATTTACCAGAAAAAGAAGAGAACAAAGACACCAATGGCTTTTGGGAGGTGTTTTACCAGGGACAAGAACCTCTGGCACTTGGATTTGTTTTTCTCTGTAAAGAATTTGTTATTTTGCCTTTTGTCAAAGCCTTTTTGTTTCCAACACCGCTACATGAACCCTCCTGCTGGTTTTATGCCTCCAGAAGTAGCTGAGTTACTTGGGTGAAAAACAGACCTCTAAGAGCTGATGAGACCTGGCTCAAAGCAGCTCCTAATTCTGTATATTCCTCCTGGAAATATCCTTCATAAAAAGATCTGTTTAGGGATTTACACACCAACATCTTCCCCTGTGTTCAGGGGTAAACATCTCTGCAAACACACATTTATTTTTCTTCAGGCCAAACCAGTAACTGCAGCTGTGAGAAATGGATTTGTAAAGAATTTTCCCAAAATTTCTCAAAAAAAAAAAGAAAATTATCTCAGTTGAGATGAGGTGTTCTGGCTTAGGAAGGCCGTGGAATAGAGATGACAGTGCTGAGAGAGGGATTGAGCTGGAAACAAATTTCAGCAAGTTTCAAAACAGGGCCTTGCAGAAAGATCAGATCTTTTAGAGAATTAGAAGTGTGAGAGATGCGTTGAGGGGTAAAAATATGGGTGGTTGGTGTTAAATATAGGTAAAATATAGGTAAAATATAAGTAAAATATAAGTAAAATACAGATAAAATATAGGTAAAATAGAGGTAAAATATAGGTAAAATATAGGGAAAATATAGGGAAAATATAGGGAAAATAGAAATAAATTATAAGTAAAATATAGGTAAAATATAGGTAAAATATAAGTAAATTATAGGTAAAATATAAGTAAATTATAGGTAAAATACAGGGAAAATATAAGTAAAAGATAGGTAAAATATAAGTAAATTATAGGTAAAATATAGGTAAAATATAAGTAAATTATAGGTAAAACATAAGTAAATTATAGGTAAAATATAGGTAAAATATAAGTAAATTATAAGTAAAATATAGGGAAAATATAAGTAAATTATAAGTAAAACATAGGTAAAATATAGGTGACTGGTGTTAAATATAGGTAAAATATAGGTAAAATATAGTTGACTGGTGTTAAATCTAGGAAAAAGTACAGGTGATTGGTGTTATAGGTGATTTGTATTAAATTTAGGTAAAATATAGGTAATTGGTGTTAAATATAGATAAAATATAAGTGATTGGTGTTAAATATAGGTAAAATGTAGGTAAAATATAAGTAAATTATAAGTAAAATATAGGTAAAATATAGGTGACTGGTGTTAAATATAGGAAAAAGTACACGTGATTGGTGTTAAAAGTGATTTGTGTTAAATATAGGTAAAAATATCGGTTTCTTAAATATAGCTAAAATACAGGTGATTGGTGTTGAATATAGGTAAAAATCCAGGTGATTGGTGTGAAATATAGGTAAAATATAGGTAAATGGTGTTAAATATAGGTAAAATATAGGTGGTGTTAAATACAGGTAAAATATAGGTAAAATACAGGTGGCTGTTGTTAAATATAGGTGATAGGTGTTAAATACAGGTAAAAATATAGGTGATTGTTGTTATAGCTGATTGGTGTTGAATATAGGAAAAAATCCAGGTGATGGATTGGTGTGACATATAGGTAAATATAGGTGAGTGGTGTTAAATATAGGTAAGATATAGGTGGTGTTAAATATAGGTAAAATACAGGTGAAAATATAGGTGATTGGTGTTAAATATAGGTAAAATGTAGGTGTGTTAAATATGGGTAAAATACAGGTGGTTGGTGGTATAGGTAAGTGGTGTGAAATATAGGTAAAATGTGGGTTATTGGTATGAAATATAGGTAAAATAATAGTGATTGGTGTTAAATATAGGTAAAATATAGGGAAAATAGAGGTAAAATATAGGTGATTGGTGTTAAATATAGGTAAAAACAGAGGTGAGTGGTGTGAAAGAAAGGAAAAATCCAGGTGATTGGTGTTCTAGTTGATTGGTGTTAAATACAGGTAAAATGTGTTAATTTTAAATATATTTAAATTTATTATAGGTAAAAATTATATATAGGTAAAATATAGGTAAAAATTATTATATTTTACCTATATTTACCAATATTTAATTGTTAAATATAGGTAAAATAGGGGTGATTGGTGTTAGATATAAGTAAAAATATAGGTAGTGTTAAATATAGGTAAAATATATGTGAGTGGTGTTAAATATAGGTAAAATACAGGTAAAATATAAGTGATTGGTGTGAAATATAGGTGATAGGTGTTAGATAGAGGTAAAATATAGGTGTGTTAAATATAGGTAAAATACAGGTAAAATATAGGTTATTGGTGTGAAATATAGGTTAAAATGCAGGTGATTGGTGTGAAATATAGGTAAAATATAGGTGACTGGTGTTAAATATAGGTAAAATACAGGTAAAATATAGGTGACTGATCTTAAATATAGGTGATAGGTGTTAAATATAGGTAAAAATATAGGTGAGTGGTGTTACAGGTGATTGGTGTTGAATATAGGTAGAATATAGGTGGTGTTAAATACAGGTAATAAATAAATAAATAAAAAAATATAATAATAAATAAATAAATAAATATAGGTAATTTGTGTTAAATATAGGTAAAAATCCAGGTGATTGGTGTGAAATATAGGTGAAATATAGGTGAGTGGTGTTAAATATAGGTTAAAATACAGGTGGTGTCAAATATAGGTAAAATATAGGTGATTGGTGTTAAATATAGGTAAAATATAGGTAAAATATAGGTAAAATATAGGTGATTGGTGTTAGATATAGATAAAATATGGGTGACTGGTGTTAAATATAGGTAAATAGAGGTGATTGATGTGAAATATAGGTTTAAATGCAAGTGATTGGTGTGAAATAAAGGTAAAATATAGGTGATTTGTGTTAGATATAGGTAAAATGTAGGTGATTGGTGTTAGAAATAACAGCGGCATTGTGTGACAAAAGCTAATGGGCTGAAAAACATTTCCAGGGAATTGTAACCAGGAAATGGAATGGCATTGAGTCTTACATCTCTTCTGTCTCACTACTCAGCAATAATAATAAATGAAAATGATCATTTATAATTATTTATCATTATAGTAATGAATAAGAAAAGAATAATAAATAATAAAGTATTAATAGATAATATATTTATTAACATATTGATAATATTATAATAAAATTAATAAAATAATAAAAATAATCAAAGAAAATCTTTGAAATAATAATAATATAAAATGAATATTAATAAAATGAAATATTTTCAAGCACCTCTCAGTCACCCCACCCCTATAAAAGCCATGCAAAGCAACAGAGGGAGCTGATTTTTTCCACCCCCAAGGTGAAAATCCCAGCGGGAAGTGCAATCAAACACAAAGGACGTGCACAGGCTGGGGGGGATGTCCCTGCAATGTCCCTGCAATGTCCCTGCAATGTCCCTGGACTTTCCAGGGGATGTCAGGCAGGCACTGAAGCACAAAGGCAGAAGCTCGACAGGAGCAGGAAAAGGAACTCTCTGGGCAGAGCTCCTTCAGAGCGTGACATTTATGATTCATCTCTCTATAAATCTGGGTCCAGCTGAAGACAAGATTTTTCTTTTTTTTTTTTATTTTTTCTCTTTTCCTGTGGAAATTTCTCACATAACATGAGGGGTTTTTTTGGGCTTAAAACAAAGGCTGAATTTTAAACCTATGCTTTTTGACAGCCTGGCTCTCTGCTAAACACAGATGTGTTCCAGGAGGGCAGCTGGCTCCTCAGAGAAATTCACTGCAGGGAAGTTGTTTGCTGAAAAGCAGAAAATCTTCTGAATCCTGTTTAGTGCAAAGGAGGGATGGTGGAGCTCTGGAAACAGCAAGGAAAAATCCCCATCTCCTGACACTGCTTTTCTCTTTTCATTTTCCCCCTTGCCTAAATATCATCAGGTCATGAGAGCATCTTTTTAGGAGGTTTGATTGATTTCAGAGAACAAACTTAACCCTGTCCTGGCTGTGAAGTGATAAATCAAGGCATGATTGGCCTGGTCCTGCAACTTCTTGGGCAGCTCCAGCTGGATTTAAACACCTAATTTTCCTCCTTCAGGTTTGGGGTTTTTTTATCCCTTTCTTTTCTTTGCTACTGACTTTTCTTTGGTGGAAAAATACACAGATGCCCAAGCCAGGGATGGCAGGGAAGAGAAATAATTGAGATAAACAAGGAGCAAACACCTCTTGAGACTTTCAAAAAGAAGATTTGGGAAGAGACCCCAAACAAAGATTTTCTAGGACCAGAACCCCACAAAGCCACAGTGGGCAGGTGGAGCTATGGGGATAAACCCTTCTAACCTCATTTTTTTTAGCAATTTTGTGGTGTCATCCTTCTTTGAGGAGCTCTCCAGAAGGATGAGAGCTCTGGCAGACTCAAATCCTGGCACAACACTTTTCAATTTCCAGGGGATAAATCCAGATCCTCATTTCCCATCCTCTGCTGGGCCCCTTCCAAAGCTGCTCCTCTCCTGTGCTCCCCTGTTCTCCTCATCCCAGCATTGCTGCTCAGCCCCTTCCAGCTGTCAGGGAGACTGGGAATGCATGGGAGCAATTGGAGAATCCTGCTGAACTGAGGCTAAAATTCCCCTGCAGGGAGCCAGCTTCTAGTTGGTTTTTTTTCACTTACAAGAAGGGAGAGGCAGAAGCCAGCACAGCTGGCAGAGGAGAAATCATCCTGCTGGAAAATAGACATTTTTCCACACCTCAGCTTTATAAAACTGACCCAAAAGCAAGCCAGGATATGAAATCTGAGCAACTCAGACTGTTAGAAATAATGTTTTTTTTTTTCTCAGTTCTTCTCCAG
Source organism: Serinus canaria (assembly GCF_022539315.1). Taxonomy (NCBI): domain Eukaryota; kingdom Metazoa; phylum Chordata; class Aves; order Passeriformes; family Fringillidae; genus Serinus; species Serinus canaria. The sequence goes on along the minus strand of NC_066313.1, from coordinate 113,217,699 downwards.
AGCTGAGCCAAAACAGAGGTGCAGAGCATCAACACCACAGCCAGGCAAACCACAGCGTTGCTCTGTCTCTGCAGGGAGATGGGAGCTGCAGAGTGATGAGGATTCCTTCCTGTTGGGAAGGAAAAGCCCAGCAGAACGCTGGGGATTTCTTTCCTATCCTCTGTTTATCTTGCATCCCACACATCTGTGCCTCGGAGCAGAAGTAGCTGCAAATAGCTGCGATATCAGCGAGGGGTTCTGAGAAAGCAGGGGCAGGAGGAACTGAGACAGAGAGGGAGGAAACTCTGCTGCTGTCTGCCAGGCTTTGTTCCTGCTGCTGTGCACTGAGAAACAGCTGAATTATTGCCCTCACAGGGGATATTCCACAGCAATTCCATGGCATGGGTCACATTTGGACTCTAGGTGGAAGGGCCAGCTGGATGCTGAAAGGCTTTTGGGGAATTTAGAAAGGTTTTTATTTTTCCCTGAACACCAAATTCATCACCTCTAGCATCAGGAAGAAGTGTTGACCCCTGCCTCCCATGAAAGTTTCAGGTGATTATTCCAGTTTTTTGTCCAATTCCAGAAATTTCTCCCTGACAGTCAAGCACAAACTTGTTCCAGTTCAGAGAATCATTTTGGGTTGGAAGAAACCTTAAATCCCACCCAGTGCCACCTCTGCCATGGCAGGGACACCTCCCACTGTCCCCAGTGTCCAGCCTGGCCTTGGGCACTGCCAGGGATCCAGGGGCAGCCCCAGCTGCTCTGGGAATTCCATCCCAGCCCTGCCCACCCTGCCAGGGAACAATTCCTCATTGCCAAGATCCCATCCAGCCCTGCCCTCCTTCAGCTTAAGGCCATTCCCCCTTTTCCTGTCACTCCATGCCCTTGGGAAAAGTCCCCCTCGAAACTTCTTTAGGTCCTGGAATGGTCTTGGGGCTTAAAGTAAGAAATTTTTGTAAACAAGTCTTTTTTGGAATAGAATTCCCTCTTTCATTCCCTTAGAAAATGAACAAAAAAATCATTATTTTATACAAAACAAGAAGCTTTGACCTATCAGGTAAGAACCTAGGAAGCACTTTCCCAAACCAAAGCCTTTTGAAAAGAACCCCTGAAAACATTTTCTTGCCCCACTTGTGTTACCTTGTAATTGAATTACCAAACCCTAATAAAAGCCTGTCCCTCCTGATAAAGGAAGGAGTTCACCCTATCTGAGCATCAATCTCTGCATTTAAATTCACCTCTTTTTCGTGTTTCTGTGACATTTCTTGGGGCCTTCCAAGAAACGATACTGCTGTTTCTAAATGAGCAAATTCAGGTTCTGCAGAAAGTTTTCCACTTCTGCTTCACAGTTTCTACTGATCTGATCTTTATGTGGAACATTTCTTCCTCTGCAAGATTCTGAGAAAATCAGTGGCAACTGTTCCATCTTCCCTCTAGGAAATATTTTTATCTTTTATTGATGTCATTTTTCATGTCTCAGCTCTCTGAGTGGGACCAATCAGACAAATCCCATCAAGTCTGACACGATAATTTCTTTAAAGTGCCCTCCTGGTCTGAGGTGAAGTATCTGCATTGCCCCCACAGGGAATTTCTCTGATTTGTACAGCTGTGCTCTTATCTCATGGAATCCTGGAATGGTTTGGGCTGGAGAGGGACTTGAAGCTCATCCAGTTCCACCCCCATCATGGGCAGGGAACTTTTCACTCTCCCAGGTTATTTAACTCACCCAATTTCTCCCATCTCACTTTTTCACTGCTCTGTTTGCCCTCACCCTGCTCCCCAGACAATGCTGGTGGGAGAAATCCTTGCTGCTTAAAAACCAGAATTTTTCCATTCAAAAATCCCACCAGACCTGGGAAAATCTCTGTGGAGCTGCCGTGGGTGACTGGGGGGCTGAGTCCCTGCCTTTCAGCAGTTTATTCCATGCCTCCCTCCTTCTTCTTCCAGGCTTTAAATCCCCCATCCAAGCTCAGTTGCAAGGCCTGGTAAAACATGGAATAGCTGGGATGAATTTTTCTTCACAGTGCCTCTGGAAAATCAAAGGGACAAATTGATCTGACACCATCCAAGTGCTCCGTGTACACGGTATTCAAATGAAATTCTTGTTGGCCCTGAGGAGCAGCAGCCCGAGGAGTATCTCAGCGCTCAGTGTTTTCCTGGGGCTGTGCCAATGGTGCCTCATTGTCTGATTTCCAAGGGCTGTAATTGAGTGATAATTGCCAGTTCCTCTTTTGAACCGACACTCTCTGATAAACTTCACCACCATTTAGCTGGAAATCTGAGAGCTCTAAACAATTTATTTACCAAGAGAGATACAGACATCTCTTAACACACTGCACCACTGCCTGCCCTCCGTGTACATCGGCATTCGGATGGCGCCAATTAACAGCAGGCTGCAGTTTGGGGTTGGTTTGGGGTTTTTAAAAAAATTTTTAAAATAATTTTTTTTTTCTTCCATGTGGTTTCTGTGAGCTATTTGTTCAGGCTTTTCCTGCCTGCACTGCCAGAGGAGTTTGGAGGTGTTGTTTTGAGTGGGGTCAAGGAGATACCTGATTTTAGCCACTTGTGCAAAGTTCAGTGAAGAAAAAACCAAATCAAGATGAGACAGAATAAAGAAAAATCATAGAAATAAAGAAAAATTTTATTCAATTTGTGGATGGGATGATGCAGTCTGGATTTTTGCTGGCTTTTCTCATTTAGCTGTTAATATCTCTTCTCCCTCTGGAAGTAACAGAGTCAGAATTACAAACTGGCTTCTCCCTTCACTCAAAGCTTTTTAGGGAGTATTTTCCATGGTGGAAAAGTGGATGTAGAAGGGACACCTGAATTTCTGCTGCTGTTCAGACCTACAGTAGCAGAGCCCATTGGAGGCACAGTCCTGCTGCACTTGTTGGAGATGTGGCCCAGTAAATTTACCCCCAGGGTGAGTTTTCTAAAATATTATTTAACAAAAGTCCCCAAATGGTAGAAATACAGGCCTGGAGGGAACTAGAAATGCCAACTGCCTTAAAAAATTCTTATTCTTGAGAGGTATTTCTCCTGCCTGTTCTTAAAGTCTCCAGAAGTGATGGGACCAACATGCTTGGAAAAGCATCAGAGCTTGGGAATTCCATCTGCGCTGAGCCAAACCCTTCTGCTCTGCACCTGCTGCCCACTCTCCTGAAATTCCATGAAATCGCTGGAAGGGACCCATCCAGTCCAAGCCCTGGCCCTGCCCAGACCCCACCAGTCCCAGCCTGGGCATCCCTGGCAGCGCTGGCCAAAGGCTCCTGGAGCTCTGGCAGCCTCGGGGCCGTGCCCATTCCCTGGGCAGCCTGGGCAGTGCCAGCACCCTCTGGGGAAGAACCTTGCCCTAAAATCCAACCTAAATCCCTCCTGGGCCAGCTCCAGCCCTCCCTGGGTGCTGTCCCTGTCCCAGGGAACAGAGACTGGAGTTGTCCCTGCATTACTCATTAAATTTTATCATTGGTGTACTCTTAAATTATTATTCTTTTTATTATTCTCCTTTTTCTTACTACTCTTTTTCTTCTTGTCTTCTTCTACATATTTTTAAGTTCCAATACTATTCTACTTCTATGTATTTTTTAATCATTCATCTTCTTTGCCCAGCAGGAGCAGCAGAGCCCCAGAGCTGCTGCTCCAGGCCTGGCTGTGCCGATTTGGGCTGTGTGGCTGCACAGCCCCGTGCAGCTGCTGCCACAGGGATCTGTCTGAGCAGCACAGAGCTGCTGCTGCTGCTGCTGCTGCTGCTGCCTGGGCTGGGGCTGCAGCGGGGGAAGCCCTCCCGCCTGGCACAGGGCTGCTCCAGGCAGGCAGCGGTGCTGGGGAACAGCCCCAGCTCGGCTCCCGGGCCAGGGGCAGCGTCCCAGCGGGGCTGTGCTGGCTCCGCTGGGGCGGCTGCTCAGCCCTGCTGCCAAGGGCTCTCTCCCAGCACGGCTCTCTCCCAGCCGGGCTCAACGTGCGCCTTCAGTTCGCCTGCAGAGAGCAGCGCCAGCCCTGCCCTGCCCGCCCGGCCGGGAACTCTCCCGCTGGGCTGGGGCTGAGCACTCCCTCCCTTCTCACAGGGGACTCCGTGGGGCTGGCTGTGAAAATCCATCGGCACCGCTGAGACACTGGAAATGAAACCTGGGGACTCTGCTCTTGTGCCTTTTTGGAAATTTTATTAGAAAATATTCTTCAAGAACGGGAACAGGGTTGGGACATTAGAATGTATCCTAATTACAACATATTGCAAATTCATAGACAGTAATGTAAATATACAATATGGAATAAAAATAAACTATTTGCTACTTTTACTAATTCATTACATTTTCTCTTCATTTTTGTATTCCTAAATTATTCTTCTTCTTCTTACTACTCTTCTTTTTCTTACTACTCTTCTTGGCTTTTAAGTATTTTGAAATCCTTATTCTTATTCTTATCCCTATTACTCTTCTTCTAATATCTATTTCTAAATTCCTATTCCTATTCTTCTTCCTCTAAGTATTTCTAAATCCTTATTCCTACTCTTCTTCTGTGTATCCTTAGATAAGCCTTCTCCATCTTGTCGTTTTTGTCTTCTTCCTCTTTGTCATCTTCATTCTATTCATCTTCTTTCTCTTCATCTTCTTCACTGTCTTCATCTTCTTCACCTGCTGTGTCATCTTCATCTTCTTCATTTTCTTCTGTCTTTTTGTCTGTATCATCTTTGCCTTCTTTGTCTTTGTCTCCTTTGTTGTTGTTTTGGGTGGTTTGTGCTGACAGTCCATTCCAGGAGCCTGTGCTTTGTGCCCAAGAAATGGTTGCTGCACTTTCCAGGCCCGGGGCCGGGTGTGTGCGGGGTGAGGATGGAGGGAGCTTTGGGCTCTTTGGGTGGCCATTTTCCAAGCCTCACTGCCCAGGCCTTCGTGGCTCTGCCTGGATCAGTTTGGCTTGGCTTGCTTGGCTTTGCTGGCCCATGCAAAAGCTTTTACCTTGCCTGCCTTGGAGGAGCTGCAGCAGCAATCTTACTCCTTGGGCCGTGGCCTCATGCAGGAACAGCAGAACAGCCCCCGCAGCGCCCGCAGTGCCCGCCTGAAGCGGGAGGGACGTTTCCTGGGCACGGCAGCACCTGGCAGCACCTCCTGAGCAGCTCCACAGTGGGCAGCAGCTGCCAGCTCGGGCTCTGTGGGAAAGACCAGGGCAGGAGAGGCGCTGGGCAGGGCAGGAGCTGCCGGTTCAGGCTCTGTGGGACAGCCCGGGGCAGGAGAGGTGCTGGGCAGGGCAGCAGCTGCCAGCTGGGAGACCTCTTCCAGAGAAGAGTCTGTCCAGAGGGACCACAGTGACTCTACTTCACCTTCCTCTTCCATGCTGATGGCGTCCCTCTCATTGTAGGCGTCCCTCTCACTGCAGGACTCACTGTCCCAAACCGAGGTCTCCTGGCTGCCTCCCAGCAACAGCTCTGACCCTGCCACCTCCTCAGCAGCTCCACACCAGGCAGCAGCTGCCAGCTCGGCCTCCGTGGGACGGCCTGGAGCAGGAGAGGTGCTGGCCAGGGAAGGGGCTGCCTCTGCTGCCACCTCTGTGCCCACAGGGCTGCCACAGCTGGGCCCCTCTGGGGGACACGGCTGGCTCTCCTCCTCCTTCACTACGCCCACAGTGGCTCTCAAGAAGTCCCAAGAGCCAGAGCTGCAATTATCACCCTGGGACACTTCTTCAAGAGAAGAGTCTGTCCATTCAGACAGCTCTGACTCTATTTCCTCCTTCTCCTCCTCGCTGTAGGTGTCCCAGTCACCCTCCCAAGGCGAGGTCTCCTGGCTCCCATCCTGGGACAGCTCTGACTCTGCCAGCTCAACCTCTGCCACTTCCCACTCCAGCTGGGCAGACCTGGTGCTGGGGGGGCTGTGGGGTGCAGGCACCGGGCTCTCCTCCCTCTCTGCTCTGCCCGCTCCTTCCACTGCTGGATCCTCCCTTCCTTCCTGCTGCCTCTGTTCCTGCGGCTGCTGCCCGGATCTCTGGATCTCCAGCAGCACCTGGCTCACGATCACAGAGGTGAGGAGCCACGCTAAGTCCAGCAGAGCCTGGCTGCAGCCTGGGGGGCTGACAGGGGCAGGGACTGGGCTCTGTGTCCCTGCTGATGGCAGCTCCTCCCTGGGGGCAGGAGGCTCTGCTGCCTCTTCTGTCTCAGGAGCCAGAGGCTCCAGGGGCTGCTCCTCCTCAGCAGCTCCCGTTGGGGCAGCAGCTGCCGGCTCAGGCTCCCTGGGACTCTGTAGGGAAGGAGAGGCGCTGGTTAGGGCAGGCACTGCCTCTGCTGCCACCTCTGTGACCACGGGGCTGCCACAGCTGGGCCCCTGTGGGACAAGGCTGAGGCTCCTCCTCACTCACTGGTAGCAAGGATCTGTCCCAGGTCTCAGAGCTGATGTCATTTCTCCACTGGGACATCTCCTGCCTGCTCACATGTTCCTCCCACGGGGACAGCTTTCGCCCACTCCCATCGTCCCACCAGGGCAGCTCTGGGGCTGCAGCGTCTGCTCCTTGGGACAGCTCCTTGTCACTGTTGGCTCTCACCTGGGACAATTCCAGCTCTCTCCTGTCTTCCCATGGGGACATGTGGGAGTGCCCATCTTATCCCCATGGTCAGAGGTCTTAGTACCTCTCAGCTTCCCTCTGGGACAACTGTTGGCCATCGTCCCACTGGGAATCCTCTGGGACACTCCCATCTCTCTGTAGGGACTGCTCATTGCATCTCTCTTCTCCCATTCCCACATCCTGCTGCCCTCTCCCATTTCTCACTGGGATATCTCTTGGCTTGTCACACATTCTTCCCACTCGCACACCTCTTGGTACATCTCACTGAGGACTCTCCCCACTGCTACAGCTCCCAGACTGTGACAGTTTCTTCCCATTCCAAGAGCTCATGGTGTGTCCCACCTCTGTACTGGGAAACTTCCCAAAATCTCACACCTACCTGGCATTGGTACAGCTCTAGGCTGCTCCTGGATTTCTGCTGGGACATTTCTTGGACTCTCAGTTTCCTCTGGTATGTCCTTTGCAAACCTTCCCACTGGGAAAGCTCCTCCACACTGTCACCTTCCCACTGGGAAAGCTCACGGTCCAGTCCAGTAAAGGGCCGCTCCTCCTCCTCAGTCTGTGACAGTGGCAGGACTGACCTGCCCACTGCCCCCAACCACTGTCCACTGGAGGCCTCCAGCCAGCTGGGCAAGGGGCTGGTGACCAGGAGTTGGAGTTGCCTTGGTCCTCGTTGCTGTCCTTGTCTGTCACTGTCCACCTCTGTCTCTGTGGGCGTCCAGCGCAGACAGACACAGGGAGCTGCTTCCTGCACAGAGAGCGGCTCTCCTGTGACTGGGCACCCCAGGGCTCTGCACCCCTTAGACACCCTCAGCCAGGGCAGGGCTCCCTGATGTCACAAGGCTCTCTGGCCACCACCACGTCCCACATCACAAAGGGCCCAACACCGTGTGCCCGTGTCACCAAGGGCCACCGCCGGCAGCCCAGCATCAGAGGAGCAGCCAGGAACTGGCTGGCAGCAGCCCTGCACTTGTGGCCTTGTGGCCCCTGCTGTGCCCAGAGCCCTGAGAGGTTTTGGCCACGCTGCCACAGGACAGCCCCAGCCCAGCAGGGCAGAGCCCTGGCTTTGCCGGCTGCGCTGCCCAGGGCACGAGGAATTGGCCGCACGGACGGGCCGGGCACTCGTGGGCAGCTGCTCCAGGAGCCGCGGGAGCCCGGGGAGCAGGGGTGTCCCTCAGGGCTCTGCCGGGCACCGGGGCTTGTCCCTGCCTTCAGCAGTGACAGCCGGGGGCACCGAGCGCGGCCTCGGCGCCTTTGCCGGGCACGGGAAGCCGAGCAGGGCAGGGACAGCATGCAAGGCCGGGGCCTTGCACGGGCACCCGGCCGGGCTGGAGAAGCGGCACCACAAGAGCCTCCTGCGCTGCCACGAGGTCAGGCCCGGCTGCTGCAGCTGCCTCGGGGCAGCGCCTGAGGCACCAACTCCTGCAGCTCTGCCCCGGCCCCTGCGGCGCCACGGGCACCGAGGCCGGGCCGGGGCTCGCTCCCTGCTGCCCGCAGGGCGCTGCCGAGGGCTCCCCGCCCGCCGGGGCCGGGGCCGGGCGCTGAGGGAGCGGCGCCGCCATTGCTGCCGCCCTCAGCGGCTCTGAGGGGAGCGCGGCTCCCGCCAGTCCCGCTCTGCCCGCACGGCCCACACAAACACGGAGCACAGAGACAGACGGAGCTCAAATTGTGTCCGTGCCCTGCCAAATGCTCCCGGACAGCGGCCCCAGGGGCTGGGCTCGGCTCAGCATCGCCGCACGGCGGCCCCCGGGCCGAATCCCCTGTGCTGATAGCGGGGCCAGGGGTGTGCGATGGGACAAGAAACACACTTATCTTTCTCAACCTAAATTTGCTTCCTGTGCTCTTCTTTATTTTGGAAACAATGAAGCATAACTGAGCAGCATCAAGGAAAAAATCAACAACTGAGTACAAGGCTTCAGAATCCAAGTGGATCAAGTGGAGGATTCACACGCCTCAGACGTGTGTGCACCCAGGCACAAAACACCTCTCTTTTTGGGGCTGCATCGCAACATGCAAGGAGTAAAATCAAAGTTACTCCTGTTCTCACAGTAAAAACACCCCTTGCTTGTTTGATCATCATTAGTGATGATGAAACTATATTGGATTCCAGAAGCTGGGAGTTGGGGTGCCCTTCTTGTTCATGTTTTCATCATACATTCTTATTCTTATCACTCTTCTTCTTCAATATATTTGTCATTTTGCTCATCTTCTCTTTGTATTTTCCTTTTTCTTCATCTTTTCCTCATCTGTTTTACTCCTCGGGCCGCGGCCTCAGGCAGGGACAGTGGAGCAGCCCCCGCAGCACCCGCCTGAAGCGGCGGGGACGTTTCCTGGGGGCAGCCTGGGCTCCCAGCCGGGCGGGCCGGGGACTGGGGGGGCTGCACGGCTCCTGCACCGGGCACTCAGCCCAGGCCTCCTGGGGGATGGGTACTGGGAGTCCATCAGCTGGAGAAATTTCCACGTTTGGTCTTTGCCCTCTTCTGGGGGCAGCTCCAGGACACTCAGCTTGTCCCACCCATCTTCCTCTGGGCACAAGGGCTTGGGCCCAGTGCTGTGCTCGGTTTCATCTTCCCAGTTTTCTTGCACGAGCTCCTTGTTGCTGTCATCTTCCCAGCTGGAGTGCCCTGAGGGTCTGCTGCCATTCCCTCTGGATATTTCTTGGCTAATGGATGCTTCTTCCCAGTCAGAAATTTTTTCACAGCTGGTATCTCCTTGTGGCAGTCCTTGCTCGATGTAATCTTCCCAGTCTGAGGGGTCTTTGGAGCTGCTGACTTCTCCCTGGGACAGTTCTTGTTCTAAGTATTCTTCCCAGCTGGAGAGTTGGTGGCAACTCATGACTTCCTCTTCTTCCCACTGGGGAAGCTCTGGCTCGACATCACCTTCCCTCTCATTGTCCTCCTCACTCTCCTGCCCTGCCCGCACTGATGCTGACACTGCCCCGTCCTGCTGCTGCTGCCCGGGGGCCTGGGCTCCCAGCTGGGCAGGGCAGGGGCTGGGGGGGCTGTGCGGGGCAGGAGAGGCGCTGGGTAGGGCAGGCTCTGCCTCTGCTGCCACCTCTGTGCCCACGGGGCTGCCACAGCTGGGCCCCACTGGGGGACAAGGCTGAGGCTCCTCCTCACTCACTGATAGCGAGGATCTGTCCCAGGTCTCAGAGCTGATGTCATTTCTCCACTGGACAGCTCCTGCCTGCTCACATGTTCCTCCCACGGGGACAGCTTTCGCCCACTCCCATCGTCCCACCAGGGCAGCTCTGGGGCTGCAGCGTCTGCTCCTTGGGACAGCTCCTTGTCACTGTTGGCTCTCACCTGGGACAATTCCAGCTCTCTCCTGTCTTCCCATGGGATCATGTGGGAATGCACATCTTGTCCCCATGGTGAGAGGTCTTGGTGCCGCTCACCTTCCCTCTGGGAAAGCTCTTGGGCATCATCCCACTGGGAATCCTCTGGGACGCTCACAACTCTCTCCAGGGATAACTCCCGGGATCTATCATCTTCTTTCCATCCCAGCTCCTGCTGTCCACTCACATCTACTTCCCATTCAGACACCTCTTGGGTTGTGCCATGTTCTTCCCCTTCCCAGACCTCTTGGTACATCTCACTGTCTGATGAGGAGACACGACTGACACCAAGAATAGTTTCAAGCATCAGCACTTTATTGCTCCCCAGGACAGCCTTTTATACCCTTTTGCCTCGTGCATAACACCTGTGTGCCCTTTCACCCTCTTGTGATTGGTCAGTGCACTTCAGCATCCCCTGCTCCTTTTCCTTTCACTATGGTCACCTGTTTCACACAGCTGCACCCTCTCAGGGATGAGCCTCTGTCAGCCAGCAGCCCCATTCCTGACTTCTCACAATCTATTCTCCCACAATTCCCCCTGTTTTATATCAAATTGCAAATGCCATGTTTGCCATCCCTCTGCAAAGGCCCTTTGCAGAAAAGTTCACAAACATGGTAAAAGCAGCTCTTGGATAACTTCCATTAGCTCCAGAATGCATCTGTGAATTGAGCTTAATTCCTTCCCCAAATTTATACACATCACCAAAGTTTATACTTACACCTACGAAATATTAACAAGCACATACCATCAAAGTCTTTGCACCTATACCTATGAAATATTAACAAGGGTTTAGTAACTACTCTATTTTCTAAAGTAACATGCAGAAATAAGCTAGAGGCTGTGTGCTGCCTCCACCCAAAGCTTTTGCTCTTCCAGGGAGTCAGGTGAGCCACAGCCAGGTTTGCTCTGAGGGGTGTTATCCAAAACAGGTCAAACACAACAAGCAGGCACCCACTGAATTCCTGTATCTGTAGAGGTGCAGGCATATCCACTCCCCCAGGTAACAAGATCCCACAGGCCCTCCCAGGCTTGTGTTTGCAAATTGCAAACCCAGACTGGAGCAGGGCCACAGGTCCTGTCACTTGGTGACTGGAATGACAAAAAACCGTGTTAGAATGTGTACAACTGGTATTGTACACGAGGGAGGAATAGTAAGATGGTTTAGTGTGAACACAGCTTTCCAAACTCTTGCTTGCGGGGTTTCACCTTGCATTCCTTCTTTTTGTTTTTGAAGAAGGGCTTTAAATGTAGAATGAAAATGCTCTGTGATGGCTTGACCAGTTGGAGAATGCAAAACACCAGTGACAGAATGGTGAACACCCCAGTGCTGCAGGAATTGTTGGGTGCACTGAGCTACATAACCAGGAGTGTTATCAGGTTGTATAACACATGGTACACCTAAGGCTAAAAAAGCACCATGACAATGTGAAATGACATCTCTTGCCTTTTCTGCTGCATGTAAAGAATCCCAACAGACTTTAGAATAAGTATCAACAGAAACTGGTACATATTTAAGGTGACCAGATTCTGAAGCCTGAGTAACATCAGGTTGCCATAGCTGAAGTGTAGCCCGCTGGGGTTTGTTCCACCCTGAGTCACGGTGACATGTTGCTGACAATCAGAGCATGAGGCAAAGATCTCACATGCTGCTGCAGATGTAAGCTGGAATTGATGTCCTTGGGCTCAGGCCCCTTGGTGGAAAACTGATGTGACTGAATTGCCTGGTGTAATGTATCTGGTACTGGGGCAGCCCACACTGGGACTGTCAGCTTATCTGTGAGGGTGTTTCCTTCCACAATGAACCCAGGCAAGTTAGAATGGCTACAAACACGGAGAATGTAAAATGGTGCAGTTTGTTGGCACGCCGTAATGTTTTTAGCAAACCAAACAATTCCTTCTAATTTACCTCTTTGGGAACAGCACGATCTAATCAATGAACTTATTGCACACATATTGATTACAGCGTGCATTCCCGTTATCTTTAGCCAGCTGCAAAAAGCAAAGTGTCTTGGGCTGCATTGTCAGTGTCATTAGGGGTGAGGCTCGGCTGGCCAGCAGCCCCATCCCTAATTTCTCATAATCTATTCTCCCAAACTGTCCTCTTCCTCAGGCCTCTCCTCTGGGCTGGAGCCCTGCAGGGCAGCTCCACCATGAACAATTCCTATTCCCATTGCAGGAGTCTCCTTTGGTGTGGAAAAGACAGAAAGAAAGGAGAATTCCTGCCTTTCCCTCTCTCAGAAGTCCTCAAACTTCCCTCCTGCTGCCCCCACAGAGAGAACACTGCCCTAGGAACTCTCTGCTGCTGGATTTTGGGCAAGGGAGGAGGGAGACACTTGGTTGTCCTTATGGACAGAAGAAATGGGTGACATTCAGGCCCAAATACTCAGGTGGGATTTCTTTGTCATTCTTCAGTGATTCTTATTTGGTTTTGGAAAGCAGAGAGGAGGAGGAGAGGGCCTAAGAAAGGAGCAATCCTTCTGTACCCCCTGACAGGAGGGGGCAGCTGGAGGGAGTCAGTCTCTGCTCCCAGGGAACAGGGATGGGAGGGGAGGAGAGGGAATGGCCTCAGGCTGTGCCAGGGCAGGCTCAGGTTGGACACCAGGAGCAATTTCCTCATGGAAAGGGTGCTCAGGCCTTGGAAAGAGCTGTCCAGGGAGCTTTGGAGTCCCCATCCCTGCAGATGTCCAAGGAAAGCCTGGAGGTGGCACTGAGTGCTCTGGGCTGGGGACAAGGTGGCCATGGGGCACAGCTGGCACTCCCTGGGCTGGGAGGGCTTTGCCAGCTTCAGGGATCCTGGGATTCTAATGGAGGCTTTTAGACTAGCAGGGATCCCTCAGAAAGTTTGGTCCCAAAGTCACACTGAGCAGGAGCTTGGAGCACTCAGAGCTGGCGCTCAGCACCCTCCAGGACTGGTGCTGTGTCCCTGACTCTTGTCAGGGTAAAGGAGCTGTTTGGTACCAGGGGAATGTGGAACCCTCTCGGCTATCTGTGTGTAAAAGGAGGAGCTCACTGTTGTTATTCATGCTTACTATTCATCTTCCTGTTGCTTTTATAATAAATTATCCAGACATATAATAGGAAAAGGGATGGAAATCAGCTAAACACAGTAGCCCCTCTTTTTCACCCAAGCATTGAATTGCTGCCAAAAAAAAAAGTAGAATTTATCAGTTTAAAGTGTCTTGATGTCTTTTGTGAGTTGGCATCCTTCATTTCTGCCTTCCTGCAGGCAGTGTTCTCCCTTTAACCTCTACAGCTCCTGTGGGGATTCCCTGCAGGCTCTCAGGAGTGTGTTACACATGGCTCGCTGTGGGCAGGGCTGCAGAAAGCTCACAGATAACAAAGATGAGTTTAAAAACAGAAAGCTCACCCAGATACAAAGTATTTGCAGAAACTGTGTGAATTCTTTTGTAAGGGTTTGCTGGAAGAGGCACAGGTTGTCACAGTGACACCTGCACTTGGCTGGCTGCATGGCCTGTTTGCTTATCCAGGTGGCTTTGTTTAAATACAAAATATTAGGAATCAGACATTTTAGTGCTAACCAAAAGCACTTGATTGTCTTACTTTGGTAACTGAGTTTGTCACAGCTTCCTCTGTGGGATACTTTCAGGAAAGGAATTTCAAGACCTGCTTGGTGTAGAGATTGTGTTAAATTTCCCTTGAGGATGATGAGATTTTTTTTTTTTTAAATAGTCTGTATCTTATCAAATTGTTTTACTTTTCACTTGGTTGTCTCAAATACAACCCTGATTAAGAGGCAAATGAGGCCACGGGAGAGCAACAGAGGGATTTTATTCAGCAACATGGATTTGATTTCCTAAGAAGTGTGAGGAAGGGAGAGAGAAAGAAAGACAAAACCCCAGTCAGAGAGACAGACAGAGAGCAGGAGATAATCAGCTGGAACTCCATGAGCTGTAAGGGCCCTGCCCCCCCGGCCGGGAACTCTCCCGCTGGGCTGGGGCTGAGCACTCCCTGCTCACAGGGGACTCCGTGGGGCTGGCTGTGAAAATCCATCAGCACCACTGAGAGACTGGAAATGAAACCTGGGGACTCTGTTCTTGTGCCTTTTTGGAAACTTTATTAGAAAATAATAATATTCTTCAAGAACAGTGTTGGGACATTAGAATGTATCGTAATTACAACATATTGCATATTCATAGACGATAATGCAAATATACAATATGGAATAAAAATAAACTATTTGCTACTTTTATTAATTCGTTAAACTTTCTCTTCAGTTTTGTATTCTTAACTTATTCTTCTTCTTATTCTTCTTCTTACTACTCTTATTTTTCTTACTATTCTTCTTTGCTTCTTCTACGTAATTTGAAATTCTTATTCCTATCCCTACTCCTATTATCTTCTTCTAATATCTATTTCTAAATTCCTATTCCTATTCCTATTCTTCTTCTTCCTCTAAGTGTTTCTAAATTCTTATGATTATTCTTCTATGTATCCGTAAATAAGCCTTCTCCATCTTGTCTTCTTCGTCTCTGTCTTCTTCCTCTTTGTTGTCTTCTTCATCTTCCTCATCTGCTATGTCGTCTTCGTCTACTTCATCTTCTTCTGTGTCTTTGTCTTCATCTTCTTTGTCTCCTTTGTCGTTGTTTTGGGTGGTTTGTGCTGAGAGTCCGTTCCAGGAGCCTGTGCTTTGTGCCCAAGAAATGGTTGCTGCACCTTCCAGGCCCAGGGCCGGGTGTGTGCGGGGTGGGGATGGAGGGAGCTTTGGGCTCTTTGGGTGGCCATTTTCCAAGCCTCACTGCCCAGGCCTTCGTGACTCTGCCTGGTTTCATTTGGCTTGGCTTGCTTGGCTTTGCTGGCCCATGCAAAAGCTTCTCCCTTGCCTGCCTTGGAGGAGCTGCAGCAGCAATCTTTCAGCCCCAACAGCCGCTGCTCCCACAGCAGAGCAGCGGCACCAGCGGGAGCGGGGCCGTCCCGTGCCAGCCCCAAGCATCGAGGAGCCGAGCCGGGCCCAGAAAGCACAGCCAGAGACTCCAGCCCACCTGCTTTGGCTGCCCTGGACACGAGGTGGAGCCCAGAGAGCCACCAGGGCTGTGCCTCTTGCTGCATGGAACTCCTCTGTGGAAGCTCCACTTCCCTCAGCGGGAAGGGAACTGCCATCTTAAACCCCATGCCAGGAAGGGGAATTTCTCCAAAGTTTGCCCCCTTCTCCAGGAATTTGGGGTCTTTGTGCCTCTGTCTGTGTGGGCCAAGGGAGAGAGTTCTGTGAGCCTTCTGCTGGAATGAACTGTTGGGTTTGGGTTTTGCCACTTTCTTGCTATTCATTTTGTGATTGTGGAGGGCAATTGCTGAAAGCCTTTAGAGGAGACATTTCATTTGGGAGTATCCTCTCTTCAATTTGTCTCAAAACTGAGACAGTCTTCTTCTTCATAATCTTGTTCAACTTGGTCTTCATGGTCTTGTTTGTCTCCATATTCACTTCATTGTCTTCTTCATCTTCTTCGTCTTCTTTGTCATCTTCTTTCTCATCTCGTCATCTTCTTTGTTTTCATCTCTTCTTCCTTTTCTTCATCTTTTCCTCATCTCTTTCACTCCTCCAGCCGTGGCCTCAGGCAGGAACAGCAGAACAGCCCCCACAGTGCCTGCAGCGCCCGCCTGAAGCGGGAGGGATGTTTCCTGGGCACAGCAACACCTGGCAGCACCTCCTGAGCAGCTCCACAGCGGGCAGCAGCTGCCGGCTCGGGCTCTGTGGGACAGCCCAGGGCAGGAGAGGCGCCGGGCAGGGCAGGAGCTGCCAGCTGGGAGACCTCTTCGAGAGAAGAGTCTGTCCAGAGGGACCACAGTGACTCTACTTCACCTTCCTCTTCCATGTTGATGGCGGCCCTCTCACTGTAGGCGTCCCTCTCGCTGCAGGACTCACTGTCCCAAACCGAGGTCTCCTGGCTGCCTTCCAGCAACAACTCTGACCCTGCCAGCTCCTCAGCAGCTCCACACCAGGCAGCAGCTGCCAGCTCGGCCTCGGTGGGACGGCCTGGGGCAGGAGAGGTGCTGGCCAGGGCTGGGGCTGCCTTTGCTGCCACCTCTGTGCTCACAGAGCGGGAAGAGCTGGGCTCCTCTGGGGGACACGGCTGGCTCTCCTCCTCCTTCACTGGGCCCACAGTGGCTCGCAAGAAATCCCAAGAGCCAGAGCTCAAATTGTCATCCTGGGACACCACTTCCAGAGAAGACTCTGTCCAGTCAGACAGGTCTGACTCTATTTCCTCGTTATCCTCCTCACTGGAGGCGTCCCAGTCACTCTCCCAAGGCGAGGTCTCCTGGCTGCCTTCCTGGGACAGCTCTGACTCTGCCAGCTCGGACTCTGCCACTGCCCACTCCAGCTGGGCAGACCTGGTGCTGGGGGGGCCGTGGGGGGCAGGCACTGGGCTCTCTTCCCTCTCTGCTCTTCCTGCTCCTTCCACTGCTGGATCCTCCCTTCCTTCCTGCTGCCTCTGTTCCTGCGGCTGCTGCCCGGATCCCTGGATCTCCAGCAGTACCTGGCTCACGATCACACAGCTGAGGAGCCACGCTAAGTCCAGCAGAGCCTGGCTGCAGCTTGGGGGGCTGACAGGGGCAGGCACTGGGCTCTGTGTCCCTGCCGATGGCAGCTCCTCCCTGGGGGCAGGAGGCTCTGCTGCCTCTTCTGCCTCAGGAGCCAGAGGCTCCAGGGGCTGCTCCTCCTCAGCAGCTCCCGCTGGGGCAGCAGCTGCCGGCTCGGCCTCCCTGGGACTCTGTAGGGAAGGAGAGGCGCTGGTTAGGGCAGGCACTGCCTCTGCTGCCACCTCTGTGCCCACGGGGCTGCCACAGCTGGGCCCCCTGGGGGACAAGGCTGAGGCTCCTCCTCACTCACTGATAGCAAGGATCTGTCCCAGATCTCAGAGCTGATGTCATTTCTCCACTGGACAGCTCCTGCCTGCTCACATGTTCCTCCCACAAGGACAGCTTTCACCCACTCCCATTGTCCCACCAGGGCAGCTCTCGGGGCTGCAGCGTCTGCTCCTTGGGACAGCTCCTTGTCACTGCTGGCTCTCACCTGGGATATTTCCAGCTCTCTTCTGTCTTCCCATGGGGACATGTGGGAGTGCCCATCTTATCCCCATGGTCAGAGGTCTTAGTACCTCTCAGCTTCCCTCTGGGACAACTGTTGGCCATTGTCCCATTGGGAATCCTCTGGGACACTCCCATCTCTCTGCAGGGACTGCTCATGGCATCTCTCTTCTTCCCATCCCACATCCTGCTGCCCTCTCCCATTTCTCACTGGGATATCTCTTGGCTTGTCACACATTCTTCTCACTCGCACACCTCTTGGTACATCTCACTGAGGACTCTCCCCACTGCTACAGCTCCCAGACTGTGACAGTTTCTTCCCATTCCGAGAGCTCATGGTGTGTCCCACCTCTGTACTGGGAAACTTCCCCAACTCTCACACCCACCTGGCATGGGTACAGCTCTAGGCTGCTCCTGGATTTCTGCTGGGACATTTCTCGGACTCTCAGTTTGCTCTCGTATGTCCTTTGCAAACCTTCCCACTGGGAAAGCTCCTCCACACTGTCACTTTCCCACTGGGAAAGCTCACGGTCCACTCTGGTAAAAGGCCTCTCCTCCTCCTCAGTCTGTGACAGTAGCAGGACTGACCTGCCCACTGCCCCCAACCACTGCCCGCTGGGGGCCTCCAGCCAGCTGGGCAAGGGGCTGGTTGCTGCGCTGCTGCTTTGAAGACCCTCTACTCCCCGCACGGTGGGGAGGAGGGAGCGACGGCTAGCTGAGGAGCACAAGCAGCTGCTAGCAGCGGGGGGCACTACCTAGGCGAGCCAGGGGCGTCCAGGCAGCACCTTCGGCAGGCTGGAGCAGCGTCAGAGGAGCAGCTGGAGTTGAAGGAAGCAGGAGAAAAGAGGACCTCTACTCTGTGGACGCAGTCCAGAGAAGGTTTATTTGTCTCCAGGGGGAGTCCAGGAAGCAAAGGCAAGGAGGGACAGTGACAGTAACTTATAAAGGGGGTGGAACATAGGTAAAGATACAATGCAAGGACCAATGAGGGAAAACTGAGGAGGGATATTGCGTATAACAGACATGTAAAATAACGAATGATACTCAAGCTAGGGAGGGGCCCAGAGCACCTGCCCAATTGCTCCCTGAGGAAGGGAGAAGTCTCTGGAAGAATGGGCAGGGCCCTGGGAGATGGACAGGGCCCAGGAGGGGAGAAAATCGCAACAAAATGGGGGGTTGTCAGGGGAACGGGGGTGGAGACAAGGTTTGGCACCGTGCCCAGACAGGGAGGGTACTATCTGGGGAAAGGGGGAACCAGGGCTGAACCATCAAACTGAAATATGGGGTTTAAACTGGGGAGAACATTACAAAATGTGAGGGAACAGTACAAAATAGGGGAGAAACATAACTGGAAATTGGCCGCGCACCGCAACATCTCACCCTTTTTTTGTTTAAAAAGGAAATAAAACTTAAAACTCAGTCTTTTAAAAGTCAGTCTCTGAGTTGTGTGATGCTTGTGGTTCAGCAGCATCATTTGGTCCAGAGATTGCAAACCATTGGGGAGATGGAGGAACGGAGAGTGGTTGCATCTCTTCATATGATGAAGTTTCTCGGCTCGAGTTCAGAGTTGCAGGGAGGGAGACGTGGTTGATTTGCGGCGCGGCGGCAGACAGGAGGCGAAGGAGCAGTTTATAAACAATTGAAAATCCCAAAATAATACATATGAGGATAAAAATGATAAGGAGAACAGTCTTTAAAATGGAGGTCACCCACCCGGAGATCCCCCAACTTGAAATGAGCCTTTCGAACCAGTCGGATTGTTGTTTTATGTCGGCGATGTCTTGGTTCATCTTTCGTATGGCAGCCCTGGCGTCTTCTGCTCTGGATGTCAAATTCATGCAGCACAGACCCTCAAACTCTTCACAATGGTGGTGGTGGAGTAGCAATAAGAAATCGATTGCTGCTCTATTTTGCAGGGTCGCTTGCCTTGTTGTTTCCTCGTCCGCGAGGAGGTCTGCAAGGGCAGTTGAAGTCAAATTTGCTTGCTTTGCCACCCAGCACTCAAGATTTCCCAATTCTCCGAGTGCTTTTGCTGCGGCCACCCATGGTAAAAATACCGAAACCGCAATATTTTTTGGTTTAGACCAATGCACAATTTCTGAGTCGCAGTCGGAGCCGATTTGGTGGGTGTATCTTTTTGAGCGAGTGAAATTTTGCGCGACTCTTTTCTCTTTCCAATTCAAAATTTGGGTATTGTTGGGGGAAAGCAGCGTCAACTGTCCAAAAGTGCAGGGCCCTCCGGACAGGCGAGAGGGAATGCCAGTCCAGGCTCGGTCTCCGCAAATAAAAAACACTCCCTTGGGCAACTTCCTGGGGTTGCCGGCAAAGGTTGACAGGGATCTCAGAGTGATGACATGCCGGCACCAGTTGAGGGCGACAAATTGTTCATTCGCTTGTCGCACCTCCACTGAGGGGTTGATCCCAGGGTAGGGGGAAAACTGAAAGCACAATAAGGACCGAGCGGAGCCGAGTAATTCGAATTCCTGAGGTTCCTCGGCGGTTTGGGTGAGAGCTGCCAGCAGATCTCTCCAAACCACTCGAGGTTCAGGGCGGTTGTAAAAGGCAAATTCAGGGAGCAGGGGTTCCAGGATAGGGAAGAGTGGGGGGGGGAAATTTTGAGCTGTGAAGGGGATTCCCACAAGGCAAGTCGACAGAGGGTCTGCTGCTGAAGCGGTGGACAAGCAGATGTGGTCTTGCCCCATCGCCTGGGCCAGGGTCCGCCACACGTTGGCTTTGGGTTGGGGGATGATCCAAGCGTTGGCCAGGAGAATAAAACAAAATAGTAAACTCAGGCTTGGGACTCGGGTGGCAACTGAAATAGACGAAGAAAATAGGTTAAGACAGAAGGTTCTGAGGTGGATGGTTCAGCCTGGGGGACACCGGACACGACATTCACTTTGCGTTTCCGCCGGAGGGCGGGTTGGGTGACCTGAGGGGCGGTGTTTGGTTTGTGTGCCTTCCCTGGAAGGAAGGGCTTTACCCACTTTGAGGGGACCCATTTGAGCCCAGCGGGGGTGGATACGCAAGCGTATCCACGACCCCAAGTCACTAGGTCAAATGGCCCCTCAACCTTCCATGTCTCAGGATCTTTAATGAGGACAGGTGGTCGGTCCTTGAATTGGGTTGCGCTCTGAGTATTGAAATGCCTTGCGATGGGCGGGTTGAGGCACTCGAAGCTGCAGTTTAGAAAGTTGATAGTGAACAGCGCTCTGGCCAGTCGGATTTGAGGGGACTCCACCTTCACTGCCCCACTCTGATGTTCGAGAGTTCTTTTGAGGCTCTGGTGGGCCCTCTCAACCATGGCTTGCCCTGTCGGGGAGTAAGGGATGCCGGTTTTGTGACTTACTCCCCACTCCTGCAGGAAGCTTCGGAACTCCCTGGAGGTGTACCCTGGCCCGTTGTCCGTTTTGATCTCTTTAGGGATTCCCAGCACAGAGAAGGCATGCAACAGATGCCTTTTGACATCTGCTGTCTTCTCCCCTGTGTGGGCAGAAGCGTACACGGCCCCAGAAAAGGTGTCCACAGAGACATGCACAAACTTGAACTTGCTGAATGAGGGGATGTGGGTGACATCTGTCTGCCAAATTTCACAACTGTTCAGCCCCCGCGGGTTGGCACCAGCATTGATGGCGGGAAGTTGAAATGCCTGGCACTGTGGGCATGTGGCCACAATCGCCTTTGCCTGGTCCCTAGTCAGCTGGAATTGACGGACCAGGCCGGGCGCGTTCTGATGGAACCGCTGGTGGCTGAGTTTTGCTTGCTGGAAAGCATCGGGAAGCGGGGCCATTTCAACAGGAGCAGCTAGGGCATCGGCACGCCGATTCCCTTCTGCAATGAACCCCGGAAGGTCGGTGTGAGACCTCACATGCAACACATAAAATGGATGCTCTCGCCGGGAGACCAATTCTATGAGACGCGAGAGCAATTTGAACAGGGTCATATTAGAGACCTCCTGGAGAACTGCATGTTCTGCCCTGGACACTACACCGGCTACGTAAGCCGAATCGGTAACCAAATTGAAAGGCTCGGAGAACCGCTCAAAAACCCTGACAACTGCGGCCAACTCAGCAATTTGAGGTGAACCCTCAACTGTGGTAACATCGGTCTCCCCTTGCTGAGTTTGGGGATCTTTCCAAGTCACCACGGACTTGTGAGATGCCCCGGACGCGTCGGTAAAAACAGTCAAGGCTTTTAAGGGCTTCCGGCTCTGAATTCTTTTTAGAGATAATTTAAACTGGTTATCTTGATTGAATAATTTGTGTTTATGTTTATGGACCGAAATTTGTCCGGTGTAGGAATCCAGAGCGAATTGGAGAGCTTCATTTTCCATGAGGAGGTGTTCCAACATGGCTCTGGTCAGTTGGCCTGATTTGAGTTGGAGTGGCATGTGTATGCAGGTGAAGTCGACGCCGGCCAGTTCCCTGATCCGGAAGCGAGCTTTCCGGATCAACTCAGCCATCAGCTCTTGTGGCCGCGTCATTCTTTTGGACCGGTGGTGGCTGAGGAACACCCACTCTATGATCAAGAGGGGGTCCTTCGAACCAGGGTCCTTAGATGTCACAACTGAATCGTCCCACTGAAAAATCAACCCGTGGAGGTGTGGTAGACTCCCTAAGATGATGAATTGAAATGGCAAGTCTGGGTGGTAACGATGTGCCTGCCTCTGCGAGATGGTTTCTTGCACCTTTTCTAAGGCTGCCGCAGCCTCTGGGGTAAGGGTCCTAAGAGAACTAAGCTCTTCTCCCGCTTTCAAAAGATTGAAAAGGGGGGCTAGGTCTTCCGTGGGAATCCCCAGCCAAGGTCTTACCCAATTTAAAGTCCCACACAGTTGTTGGGCTTCCACTAAAGAGGATACTTTAGTATTAATTGCCAATTTTTGCGGAACAATGGTCCGCTTGGTGATTTCAAGGCCAAGGTATTTCCAGGGCGGCATCTTTTGAATTTTATCTTCCTGAAGCTCGAACCCTGCGGAAGTCAACACATCGGTTGTCAGGGCAAGAGCATGGGTAAGTGCATCATCGTTAGGAGCACAAACTAAGATATCATCCATGTAGTGGAGAATAATTGAGTTTTTTGCTGCCTCACGGACAGGGGACAGCAGGGAAGAGACGTACCGCTGGCAAATCACTGGTGAATTTTTCATGCCTTGAGGCAAGACTCGCCAGTGGTACCTCTTCGCTGGGGCTTCACGGTTGATGGTAGGGACCGTGAAGGCGAAGCGCGGGGCGTCATCTGGGTGTAAGGGAATTTGGAAGAAACAATCTTTAATATCTAAAACGGCCAAATTCCAATTTTGGGGGAGCATGGTTGGGGACGGCATCCCTGGTTGGAGAGCGCCCATGTCTTCAATGATATTATTAATTTGGCGGAGGTCGTGGAGGAGCCGCCATTTGTCTTTGTTAGGTTTTTTGATAACAAAGACAGGGGAGTTCCATGGAGACATGGACTCCACGATGTTGCCCTTTTTCAGCTGCTCTTCCACGAGTTCCGAGAGCGCCTTTAATTTTTGTTTATTGAGCGGCCACTGCTCTACCCAAATAGGTTTGTTTGATTTCCAGGCCAATTTGTGGGTAGGGCGCTCTTCAGTGGCCGCTACTGAAAAACCTGGGGAGCACTAGGTAAGTCAATCTTGACTCCCCACTGGGCTAAAACATCTCTCCCCCACAGGGGTTCCGTGTAATCTAAAACAAATGGGCGGACTGAAGCTAATTGCCCATTTGGCCCCATAATTTGAACCACACTCTTTGACTGCTTGGCCAATTGAAAACCCCCTACGCCTTGGATTCGCCCAGCAGCGCTTTGCAATTCCCATTGTGACGGCCACTCCTTTGCAGGAATGATCGTCACATCTGCCCCCGTGTCAAGCATCCCATTGATTTTAGTAGATTGGCCATTCCTTGTGATCTGACATGTGAGCCGAGGCTTGTCCTGGCCCAATGTTTGGGACCAGAACACCTCGAATAATGGCGGTAAGGTGTCAGGGATGGGCTCACAATGTCTGCTGGATGAAGAAGTAGGAATGGCTTGGGCGATGGCCTGGCCCTTTGGCAGAGCAATTGGGGGATGCGCACAGACAACAGAGATGCTAAATGTGTCTGTGAGTGCAGGCAGCACCCCCGGAATGATGGTGATTTCCGGGGGAGTGAAATTTGTGTCTCCTACAACGACACACTTACATCCGCGCTGGTACCAGGTGCTTGGTGCCTCTAACTCGACCATCGCAGGTGAAGGTCGTGAATCTACGATGTTCAGAGGGTCCACGAGGCGCAACCTGAAAGGGAAGGCACACAAGGAATCGGTCAAAGCTGGCAAAGTCATATCAGGTGGAAGTGTCGTGTCCGGTAGGGAAATTTTTCTAGGCGGGTCGGTAGGGGTATGGGTGTGGGAATGGGGTCCCCTCCCTGGGTTTTCGGGCCTGGTGTTAGGGCTTCCCGCCTCATTTGTATCGTCGCGCAGGGGGGGACCGCGCTTAGATATTAGTTTTTTGGGTGATTTTCATTGGATGCCGCCTGCTCCTTGCGGAACTGAAAGAATTGTTTTCGCAAGGGGCAGTCAGGCATCCAGTGCTCTGGATCGCCACACAAATGGCAGTGTCCTTGGCTGGGCCTCTTGTTTTTGGGGGAAGCTGGCGGCTGTTGGGCGGCCATCACGTCGCCGTCGTAGGTGGTTTCGGTGAACGAGACGCGGCGGGCTGGAGGCGGCGTCTTCGGATCCTCCTGGCCAGAGACGGTGTTTTCTTCTGGCACGCTTCTATCATCGATTGAATTGTTGGGGGAGGATCCACCGGGAGGCTCAGGATGACTGCCTTGCACATCGCATTCGCATTGGCGCTTGCCAACTCGGTCAGCATCCCCAGTCGAGCGCTCTCCGCTTGGACTTGGTGGTCGATAGCCCTGCGGAGATGCTCGACAAAGATGATGAATGGTTCTCCCGGCCCCTGATAAATTTTTGTGAAGGTTGGCTCCTGGACTGTAGGGCGGAGTGCTAAGAATGCCCGTTCGGCCATTCTAGCACTCTCCCGGAGCGCTTGACGGGGGATGTCCTGGGCTTGAAAAGCCCCGTCGGCCCAATTCCCAGCACCGACCAGTAGGTCGGTACAAACCGTTACACCACCAAGAGTTGTGGCTGTGTTGGGATTCTCCCACAACTGTGGGAGAATGTCCCTGACTCCCTTTTTCCACGCCTCCTCCCACACTAAAAATTCGGTGGGGTTGAGGAGACATGAAAAAAGCGTCCGCAAATCGGCGGGAACAACATTAGTTTCTAACAAAGAGGCCCGAAGGAGTCCCCGGAAGTACTCACTCTCCCGAGAAAACTCCCTTTGGGCCTTGCACAACTCTTTGATAGTGGAATGGGGGAATGGGGTCCATTGCGCTCGGGGAGGCCCTACGCTGTCATGGTGGTATGTGACAGGAGCTGCAGTAATAATTGGGGGAAGGCTGTCACCTCCGGCATTGGTGGTGTGGGAGCCGGAAGGCGGGGCGTGGGAAACCGGAAGCCGGGGGGAGGAGCTGACCGTGGGAACCAAGGTGGAGCTTGGGGGTGGAGCAGATGGAACCGGCCCCGCCTTGGGGGCAAGCGTGGGAACCGAGGCGGAGCTGGGAGGTGGAGCTGATGGAACCGGCTCCGCCTTGGGGGCGAGCCCAGAGGGCGGGTTTTTGAGAGAGGGAGGGGGAAGGGGCGTGTAAGAGGGTGGGGGATTAGGAGGGGCTTCGGGATAAGTCAGGGTGGGGTTAGGGAAGTGGGGGAGGGCGGAGAAAGGATTGGCGGGAGAGAAAAAGGATTATGGGGAGAAGAAGGGTTGGTGGCGGGAAAAGCCATGTGGCTGCCGCCATCTTGAGCTCCACAGGAGCCATTTTGAGGCACAGTCTGGGGGCTGCCACCCTCAGGGACTGCGAAACGAACTTTAGGGCGAACAACTGGGGACTTGGGGGAAAAGGAATTGGGGGATTGGAAAGAGCCCTCCGAAGTCTGGCCAGGACTTCGGAGGCGGGGGGTCAGGGAGCCCTGAGGAGAGCCCGGCGGGTGGTGGAAAGCCGGCGCGGTGCTCTCGCGGGCTGCTCTCCTAAGGATCCCTCTGTTTCTAGGGAGAGAAGGGGTGGAACGAGGGTCTGGAACACGGGGACAGGGAGAACAAGAACTGGGGGGTGGTTGTTCCCTCAATTTCTTATTTTCATCAGATTTTTGTTTTTCTTTTAAAGCTGTTATAATTTGAAAACTCCAATACACTAGTCTTTTGTTCCGCCATCCCTCATTTGGGCCTAATTGAGATAATTTCTCACCAACCGAATTCCAAAAATTTATATCGTTGATTGAATCTGGGGACAGCTCAGGAAATTGAGTGAACAACCAGAGAACCAATTGTTTTAACTCTTTTTTAACGATTTTAACATCCCTCCCCTCTAGGGTACCCACAACTTGGTAAAAAACTCTTTTCTGGGGAACGGAGAGCTTAACACCCATCTCCGCCCCCGAAAAGCGACAACCACGGAGTAAAATAAAGAAAAACGTTAACTAAAATCCCAAACCACCAGCCCCAACCTCACCGGGCCCAGGGCAGAACCTAGGACCCGACCAGGGGAAACTGGGAGATTGGGCGGAGGTAGCTCACGAAGATGGTGAGCTGGAGCTACTCACCCAAACCGGTGGGAACGCAGGGAAAAGCTCCGTGGGCCGCAGCTTCCTCCAGGAACGGTTCCCGGGTGAAGGAGATGTCGTTCCTATCCCTGCCCGGAGCGCTACCCCTAGAACGGGGTCTGCTCGCTGGAACAGGGTAGCTTGATGGCCACGGAGCAAACGGCAGACGACGAGGCGAAGTTCCCCGGCGCTGCTAAACTCCTGCCGTGGGGCAAGGGGGTCTTCTCTCGCCCCACGTTGGGCGCCAAGCTGCTGCGCTGCTGCTTTGAAGACCCTCTACTCCCCGCACGGTGGGGAGGAGGGAGCGCCGGCTAGCTGAGGAGCACAAGCAGCTGCTAGCAGCGGGGGGCACTACCTAGGCGAGCCAGGGGCGTCCAGGCAGCACCTTCGGCAGGCTGGAGGAGCGTCAGAGGAGCAGCTGGAGTTGAAGGAAGCAGGAGAAAAGAGGACCTCTGCTCCGTGGATGCAGTCCAGAGAAGGTTTATTTGTCTCCAGGGGGAGTCCAGGGAGCAAAGGCAAGGAGGGACAGTGACAGTAACTTATAAAGGGGGTGGAACATAGGTAAAGATACAATGCAAGGACCAATGAGGGAAAACTGAGGAGGGATATTGCGTATAACAGACATGTAAAATAACGAATGATACTCAAGCTAGGGAGGGGCCCAGAGCACCTGCCCAATCGCTCCCTGAGGAAGGGAGAAGTCTCTGGAAGAATGGGCAGGGCCCTGGGAGATGGACAGGGCCCAGGAGGGGAGAAAATCGCAACAAAATGGGGGGTTGTCAGGGGAACGGGGGTGGAGACAAGGTTTGGCACCGTGCCCAGACAGGGAGGGTACTATCTGGGGAAAGGGGGAACCAGGGCTGAACCATCAAACTGAAATATGGGGTTTAAACTGGGGAGAACATTACAAAATGTGGGGGAACAGTACAAAATAGGGGAGAAACATAACTGGAAATTGGCCGCGCACCGCAACAGCTGGTGACCGGGAGTTGGAGTTGCCTTGGTCCTTGTCGCTGTCCTTGTCTGTCACTGTCGGCCTCTGTGGCTGTGGGCGTCCAGTGCAGACAGACACAGGGAGCTGCTTCCTGCACAGAGAGCGGCTCTCCTGTGACTGGGCACCCCAGGGCTCTGCGCCCCTTAGACACCCTCAGCCAGGGCAGGGCTCCCTGATGTCACAAGGCTCTCTGGCCACCACCACATCCCACATCACAAAGGGCCCAACACCGTGGGCCTGTGTCACCAAGGGCCAGCACAGACAGCCCAGCATCAGTGGAGCAGCCAGGAACTGGTTGGCAGCAGCCCCGCACTTGTGGCCTTGTGGCCCCTGCTGTGCCCAGAGCCCTGAGAGGCTTTGGCCACGCTGCCACAGGACAGCCCCAGCCCCACAGGTCACAGCCCTGGCTTTGCCGGCTGCGCTGCCCAGGGCACAAGGAATTGGCCCCACAGACGGGCCGGGCACTCGTGGGCAGCGGCTCCAGGAGCTGCAGGAGCCCGGGGAGCAAGGGTGTCCCTCAGGGCTCTGCCGGGCACCAGGGCTCACCCTGCGTTCAGCAGTGACAGCCGGGGGCACCGAGCGCGGCCTCGGCGCCTTTGCCGGGCACGGGAAGCCGAGCGGGGCAGGGGCAGCAGGCGAGGCCGGGGCCGTGCACGGGCACCCGGCCGGGCTGGAGAAGCGGCACCACGAGAGCCTCCTGCGCTGCCACAAGGCCGGGCCCGGCTGCTGCAGCTGCCTCGGGGCAGCGCCTGAGGCACCGACTCCTGCAGCTCTGCCCCGGCCCCTGCGGCGCCACGGACACCGAGGCCGGGCCGGGGCTCGCTCCCTGCTCCCCGCAGGGCGCTGCCGAGGGCTCCCCGCCTGCCGGGGCCGGGGCCGGGCGCTGAGGGAGCGGCGCCGCCATTGCTGCCGCCCTCAGGGGCTCTGAGGGGAGCCGGAGCCGGGCCGGGCGCTGAGGGAGAGGCACCGCCATTGCTGGCAGCCCGGTGAACTCGGCTGCCCCCGGCTTGGTCCGAGCTGCGGAATGAGGAGAGCACGGGAATGACTCGTGTTTCTCATCCCCTTCCCTGCCACAACCTCCAGGTTTCAGGCAGAGATAATTCCGAGGGGTTATCAGTGTTCAGCAATAAAGGAAGCAGGGACTGACCTGCCTTTACCAAAGTCGGCATGTCTGGGGTCAAGAGTGCACAAGACTCATTTGCACTTGTGTGTAACAATACAAAAATTGATTTGCGGGTCCAGTGGGTTTAATTTATCTTTTTGTCCAGGGGGAAAAGCACCTCTGAAGATTTAGGAGGGAATTCTGCTCTGGATAATGCTCCTTCCAGAAACCATCCTGTTAAAACATGATGGTTATTGCCTATGATTTTTGCGTATGTACCTTAAACAACACGATTTTTATCCATACAGGCTGTTTTGCAGGATACCAAGCTTTTAAAAAGTCTCTCCTTTAACTTAAAACAGAATTTTTTAAGAGACCAAATTCACCAATAATAAGAGCAGCACCTGTGTGTTTGCAGCCAAATCTGAATCAGAAAGTCCCTGTTTGCTTTGATGACTTGATGTGTCCTTCCATGTTTCAGCCTCAGAAGATTTTATGGTGGCAGTTCAAAATGACAGAGTTTTTCCTTTTGTTTCTCCTTAACTTGGGAAGAACTGGCTTGGAGTTCTCACAGAAAATGGGACATGAACTCCTCTACAAACTCACCCTGATGGGGCACTTTGGGAAGAGCTGTAGTGAAACTTCTAGATTTGATCAGGAGCTGCTTGATTTTGTACCTGGTCCTCCACAGACTGAGAGGAGCAGATGAAATAATCAATTCAGATGCATTTCTTTGGAAATTAAAGATGCTTTTGCCACTGACATTTGAGACTTTAAGAAATCAGTGCTCGTTTCAAAATGGAAAATGCACTTTCCCTTTCCAAATGGGAGAGGTGTGGCTGAATCTAATCCATTCTCCAGTGCTAATATAGAAATTAGCTTTTAGTAGAATCATCTCTGCAGCACTCCCCACCCTTTTCTTTCCCTCTCTCTGTCTGAAATGACCACAATATCCTAAATTAACACTGAACTCACTCAAACCACACATTGAGCTGTTGTCTTGCCTTCGGTTTTCTTCTCTCATCCCCATCCAGCTGCTGCTTCTTAACACTCTCTTGGAAATTGTTGAACTCTCAGTTGGCTCTGGAGCAGCACTTCAGAAAGAAAGTAATCTGGCCCACACTTTATGATGATGTTTTCTGTTAGATTTTCCATGGAATCACAGAAGTTACAGGTTGGAAGGGACCTTAAAAATCATCCAGTTCCACCTGGACACCTTCCACTATCCCAGGTTGCTCCAAGCCCCATCCAACCTGGCTTGGAAGGTTTTTGGATGAGGAATAGCAGCAGTTCTCTGCACCTGTGGCACCTCTGCATCCAAAAGCAGGGGGGAAAAGGAGGAAAAGTCACATCAACAGCAGTTAAATAAACATGGAATCCTGCACCAAAACCCTGGCCATGAACTCCACCTCCAGTTTCATGCCTGAGGTTTGTCTGCCTAATTAGCCAACATGGAAGTTTGGCTTTTTCGTGCTTCCCTTTGGGAGAAGTTTGGCTTTAAGTCCAAACCTTGTGGTCACTCTCACTATATTTCCCCCAGAGCTGTGCTGCTGTGGCTGTCTTAAAATAAATGGAGTTTTTAAAGGGAAAAAAAAACCCAGAAAACAACCAATTTTATTTTTTATCATGGAAGGAGAGACAAGTTTTTTCTGACATTGTCCTTGGAAAGGCTTGAATGGGGTTGTGTGTGTGCAGTTATATATGAATGTGTTTGTGACTATTTAGAAGGAACCTCGTGGGATAAGTGAGAAGTGGAAAATATGATCTTAAACCAGGAAAAATCAGGGGAAATCTGCAATGTTGCCCAGAGAAGTTGTGGATTTCCCATCCCTGGAAGTGTCCAAGGCCAGCGTGGACAGGGCTTGGAGCAGCCTGGGATAGTGGCAGATGGAATGGGATGGGCTGTAAGGTCTCTTCCAGCCCAAACCTTTCTGGGATTCTATGGATGCCCCTGCTGCAGCATCCATGGCTGTGCCCTGTCTCCAGCACAAAGATTTCCAGTCCTACCCCCTTAAAACAACTCCTCTCCCCGTGTTTATCTTGGCCTGGGTGGCTCAGAAACATCCTCTTCTTTTCCCTAACAAAAAAAATGACTGTGCACAAAACGTGTGACAGAACATTTGTCTTCAAAACCCTCTCAGAGTTCCAGCTCAAGCTGTTTACTCTCTTTACCCCAGTGAAAAACAGCAGCTGGTTGGTTTGATGGGTTCTCTTTTTTTGCAGGGGGGCTGTTGTGGTTCTTTTTTTCTTTGTCAGGCATTTAACAGTATTTTATCAGCAACAGGAAACCAGGGTTACAGTTAGGTCAGGTTGTAGAGTCTCCCAAACAATAAACACACAGAAGGCAGAGCCCTGGAAAAGGAGAAGGGAAACGTTGCCTCTGTGAAGAATAAATCAAGTGTTTTTCCAGGAAAGAGCAAAGGGATGTCAGGGGGATTTCAGGCATGACAGGGAGCAAGGCCCTGAGCTCGTGTGCAGCTCCACGAGGGATGTTGTGAATCATCAAATCAGGGAAGCGTGGAATGGTTTGGGCTGGAGGGACCTTGGAGCTCATCCAGCTCCACCTTCCACTGTCCCAGGCTGCTCCAAGCCCCATCAAACCCTTCCAGAGATCGGCTGGGACAAGGGGAGAGGACAAGTGGGGGACAGAGAGTTGTTGGCAAAGCCCAAATTCCTCCCCAGCACCCTCTGAAATCAAGGAATGTTCCTTCCTCCTTCCAAGTTGGGGTGAATCCAGCATCCTGAGGGGGGAGCCAAGGCTCCGTCAGTTCCGAGTTCAGGCATTTCATCCCTTCCACTTACTGGGAAAAGAAAAGAGCTGTTCCCTTCCGTGCCTGTCCTGCCTCCCTAAAGCCAGGATGGGATGGGGAAAAACCGACCCCGACCACACCTAAAAGCGAAGCTGGCAGTGGTGAAGGGAGGAGCGGGCATGGTTTTGGTGCTGAGTAACCCCTGGCTCATCAGTCCCGGGGTTAATCACCCTGCTAATGAGGTGAGGATGTGGCAGAGCTGATAACGGCACTGATAAGGGAACTAACAAGGGAAAGCACTGATAACTTATCTAAAGCTGCTACTGACTGACCTTTATCCCATAAAAACACAGTCCCACTTTTTAACTGGAGGGTTTTTGAACTTTCCCTTTCCTGGAGATTCCTCTCAGGAGCAACGTTCATTCTTCCCTGAGAATGAACATAAATTTATCCCCCTTTCCTTGGTCTGGGTGAGTGACATCAGTCTCGACACAATAACTGGTATATTAATTTAATTACTCATTATATTGATTTAATTGCTTCAATATAGTTAGTTATATTGTAGTTATAGCTACTACTCTCTAAAAAATAATTCTGATTAATGTTTTTAGTCTAATAATTGCGATATTATTTTATATAAATATAAAAATAATATATTATTACAATTATTAGACTAAAAACAATCACGATGAGGTGCTATTCTTAATCCTGAGGGACAAAGTTATACAAAAGTTCTGTCACATCTATGGAATAATTTCGATATAAACTGTTGATTATTCTGAGGCTAAGATTGGCTCCAGGTGTGCCCAGACTCCTCTCTGAGAGTTTAGAAAGCCTGGGGTGATTTCTGCATCTCATAATTCTGACAAACTTTGTCTGGAGTTCCCATTCTGCCCGTGACATAAATGGTGATATTTGTTTTTTGTGGTGAAAAATAACTAAAGGAAACACCACTTACACCAAACCAGGCATGGTCAGTCCCAAAGGTGATGTTTTCAGGCTGTTCCCATGTCAAGGATTTGTGGAGAGCACTGAAGTCCCCCTTGAGCCTCCTCTTCTCCAGACTGAATCCCCTCAGGAAACTTGGAATGTCAGGACTGTGGAGCCCTTCAAAGTTGGGCTGCAAAAACAGGGAATAAAGCAATGATTTATTTTGATTTTTATCCTTAATGTGCCTTGTCTGTAGATTTAGCACCCAAATTCTCAGTTTCTTTATTGCCACGGTGTAATCACAGGAGTTCATTGGAGTTAATTCCATATATCCATGAGGAGTTGTAGTGATATATCCTGAATTTTATTGAATAATGGCTTAAAACCCACTAAGAACTTGGTATTTTCCACCAGAAGGTGACAGCTTCCTCAGCAACCCAATCTTGGTAAAGAAGAAGCCAGTTTAGCTCTCCAGAATATCCCAAATTTTACACCACTACCAGTGACCCAGTTTGCATCCACCAGGATGTTCCTCAAACTTCCCAGATCCTGTTCTCCTGGCAGCTGAGACCAAAATTGCTTGAGACATTTGATTTTCCTCATGAAAAAATTTCTAATTTCTGTGGAATTTTCTTATTTCATGAGAAATTTTGTGGAAATTTCTCATTTCATTCTGTGCTGCAGCATCCCCAACATTCCTGATGGTTTCAGTGCCTGGTTTCTTGTTTCAGGCCACAAGAAAAAAGAAAACAGAGCTGGGCTTCACCTCTTTGCAATAGAGAGAATTTGGCTGCAGGATAGAAATTATTTTCTACCTGCTCCATGCATGGGTCAAACACCTGGAAAAGAATATTTAATAAATATTCCTAATTTTTAAATAATTCTAAAATAATTTTAAGGGTTTCCTTCTAAGATTGTTTTTTGATTTTTGTGAACATTCATGGAATGCCAGGAATGGTTTGGATGGGAAGGGACCCTAAAGTCCATTTCATTCCAACCCCCTGCCATGGTCAGGGACATCTTCCCATTATCCCAGGCAGTATTTGGAGCTGGAATTATTTTCAGCCCATGAGCACCATCCCAGATGTGTAAGGAGGGAGGGAGGCTCTGCCTCCACATCTGGGGCTGTTTCAGGTGCCCCAGGGGCTCTGCCTGGATTTTGCTGGATCTGAGCTGTTCCTCCAACTTCTCTCTACAATCCTGCCAGGAGGGGCAGTGAGGGGGGTCAGGCTCTGCTGTGTCCCAAGGGAAAGGAGGAGAGGAAATGGCCTCAGATGGCACCAGGGCAGGCTCAGGGTGGAGACTGGGACAGAAAATGTCCCTGGCAGAGTGGTCAGGCCTTGGCAGGAGCTGCCCAGGGAGGTTTGGAGTCCCTGGGATTGTCCCAGAGCAGTCTGGATGTGGCCTTGGGGACAGGGTTTGGGTGCTGCTGGTGGGGCTGGGCTGGCACTGGGTGATCCTGGGGGGCTCTTCCCACCCTGGTGATTCCAGGCAATCCAAGCAGAAGCTCCTGCACAGCCCCCAAACAAACCCTGAGGCTGCTCCAACTCACAATTCCTCTGCTGCCAGCCCCAGCACCTTGAGGGCTGTCAGGAGTCTCCAGGATGGTCCCTCCCAGCCAAAGGTCAGGTTCCTGCAGAGCCCAAGGGATGAGATGAAGTTCAGGTGAGCTTTAGAGCTGGGTGTGGCCTTGGGGACAGGGATTGGGGTGATGCTGGTGGGGCTGGGTGATCCTGGAGGTCTCTTCTAACCTTGCTGCCTCTGGAATTCTGTGACCTGACCTGAAGCCTGGTTAGGCTCTCCCAGAGCCCTCATTTCCTGGGATGGTGCAGCAAGGGTTCAGCTCCTCCTGCTGATCCCCTGGACTTCTGGAAATCCTCTTGCCAGAGCACCAAGGCAGGTGGAAGTTTGGTTTCTCAGGGCTGCCAAAACTCCTGAAACTCAGAAAATTGCTAAAACCTGCAGCTTATTTGTGCTAAATTGAATGAGGTGGTTCCAGAGACACTGGAACCAGGATTTGGGGCTGATGGTGCACTTCTTGTCCTATCACTGCATCAAAACTGGGATTTAAAGATGCAGAAATATCTGGAAGGAATTTTAGGCATGATTTACCATTTGGAAAGGGCTTTGGGGTGTCCAACCCCTACAAAAACATATTGAAAAATACAATTTAAAGGTTAAAAACACGAGTTGGTTTGAAGTGTAGCTCAGCTCAATAGGGACCCTTTAATATTCCATATCCTTGGTTATCCCTAATTCCATGTTGGCATTCCCTGCTCCCTGTGTGTCTGGCTGTAAATCCCTCAGGGCAGGAACCTTTTCCCACTCAGTGTTTATTCCAGACAGAGACTCAGGAGGTGCTAATGGGATTCTCAGTAGCTCCAGGGATGGAACTGCTGGAATTCCACCTTGGCACGATAAATTTGTGACACCTCACCCATTTAGGAGAGAGGAATTTGCCTTTTTATCCATGAACATCTCTTTAATGAAGATTAGTAAAATGATCATCAGTTTTTCTCTCTGACTGACCCGGGAAGCCACAAGATTTGTTTATAAATTCCCAGCAAAGCCAAGTATTTTCTGTCTGTCTTTAACTGGGAGAAAAGGAACATTAGATGTTCAGAATGTCTAATTTGGGGTGATGATGATGGCCCTGGAAGAGCTTGGAGATCTTTTCCAACCTTGATAATTCTGGGATGAGCTGAGAGAAAGGGCAGAAGGACAGGACAAGGTGCCTTTGTCACCAGCTGTAAATGCACCTTGAAAGCATCCAGTGGATTGTTCTTCTCCCACAAAACCCAAGGATTTAGGAGATTGATGCAGCATTTTCCAGCTCCAGAGGGCTGTGGATAATCCTGGTTGTCCAAAGGTGTTCCCACAAGAGCTGCCCAGCCCCTGACTTTGGCCGTTTGAACACGTGCAGGATTCGATCCTCACACGTGGACAGGGAATTCTGGAGAAATGGAGTTTGTGGGAATTGCAGAAGCTTCATGGAATCATGGAATGGCTGGGGTTGGAAGGGACATAAAGGTGACCTTTCCCTATCCAGGTGACCTTTCCCTGTCCCAGGTGGCTCCAAGCCTCAGCCTGGCCTTGGACATTTCCAGGGATCCAGGGGCAGCCTCAGCTTCTCTGGGCAAACTATTCAGGAGTGATTAAACACAACTGGAATTGTGTAAAATTTAATTATTTGTTATCAACCAGGAGCTTTTTGTGTTTTGAGGACTTTTCATTTCCTTAATTATGCTTTTCTCCTTCTTTCCTTTGTTGGGAGAAGAGGAATGGAAGGAATAATGGGAATTTGCTTTGTGGCTCTGGGGCTGCTCCTCATTTCTCACCCCAGCAAGGAATGCTGCTGTGATTTGGAGTGTTTCATGGGAAATCCCAGCACCATCGAGGTGGGAAGAGACCTCCAGGATCCTCCAGCCCCACCAGCATCCCCAGGGTTTGGAACGAGAACCTTCCACTATCCCAGGTTGCTCCAGCCTGGCCTTGGGCTCTTCCAGGGATGGGGCAGCCACAGCCTGTGCCTGGTTTGGAGGTGAGGGAGGATCAGCTTGGATTTGCCTTCCAGCAGATCCTCCTCATCCATGACTCTGCCCTGGTGTGGGACACTCACCCTGAGTTTGGTTTGAAGGCTCTTGGGCCTTTCCAAGAATCAAGATTTTTTTTTTAATTACCAAAATTTTGGCAGGTTATGAGATCTCCTTCTCATCTCTGTAGGCAGCTCCTCTGACTCGTGAAGCAGGACAAAAAAACCCCTCTGGGAATGATTCCCCCTGTTATTCCAGAGCAGGAATTAATGTTCCACTTTAGTGGAACACGACAGCTCTTGTTCTCTCTGCCATCCCACAGACAATTTTGCTCCTGGCTAATTAGGAAGCCAAACACCTGTGTGCTGGAAGTGTTTCCCTGGAGATCCATCCTCACTCCTCCTGGAGAACTGGAAGGGGAATCCATTAAAAAGAACAAGGAGGGGAGGGGGGAAAAGAAAAAAAAAAAATCAATAATCTAATTAGAAAACATTATCTGAGGTAATGATGCCAATTAAAGAGCACTGCAGCCACTTCCAGGGCTTGGAGTGTCTGATGAGGGTGGGCCCTGGAGGGCACCAATCCTGCTCCCCCTGGCACGGGGCTGGCACTGAGCCCTGGCATTCCTTGGGGCTGTGCCGGGAATTGAGGGGTTCCCAGCAGGGAATCTGAGGGGGGGAATCCTCTCTCCTGCTCTTGGAAGGTCCAGGTGGGCACAGGGCTTGGAGGAGAGGTTTCCAATGCGAGAGAAACACCCCCAAAACCTTCCCAGAAACAGAGAAGTGCCCAGGGAGAAGCGGGGAGAGGTTTGGGAGCAGAGCTGCTGGCTGGGAAGGACCTGGAGCAGGGATTTAGGGAATTGATGGTGGTGCTTGATCCATTTGGTGCTCAGAAATTGCCTGCTCTCCTTCCAGGACCAGGACTGCATGGAAGAAATTCCTTTTCCTTTTCTCCCAGCATCTCCATGCAATCCCAAGATCCCAGGGAGCTGCAACATCCTTGGGAAAATGTCAGTTTTATCCCCTGGCAGTCACACCAAGAACTCCTTCAAATTGTTTAATGTTTGAGGTGTCCCTGCCCACAAGAAGATGATTTTAAAGGCAGGGACACCTTTCC
Source organism: Serinus canaria (assembly GCF_022539315.1). Taxonomy (NCBI): domain Eukaryota; kingdom Metazoa; phylum Chordata; class Aves; order Passeriformes; family Fringillidae; genus Serinus; species Serinus canaria. The sequence goes on along the minus strand of NC_066313.1, from coordinate 113,181,731 downwards.
CTATCCCAGGTGGCTCCAAGCCTCAGCCTGGCCTTGGACATTTCCAGGGATCCAGAGGCAGCCTCAGCTTCTCTGGGCAACCTATTCAGGAGTGATTAAACACAACTGGAATTGTGTAAAATTTGATTATTTGTTATCAACCAGGAGCTTTTTGTGTTTTGAGGACTTTTCTTGATGCTGCTTTTCTTTTCTCCTTCTTTCCTTTGTTGGGAGAAGAGGAATGGAAGGAATAATGGGAATTTGCTTTGTGGCTCAGGGGCTGCTCTTCATTTCTCACACCCTGCAAGGAATGCTGCTGTGATTTGGAGTGTTTCATGGGAAATCCCAGCACCATCGAGGTGGGAAGAGACCTCCAGGATCATCCAGGATCACCCCAAATCCTGTCCCCAAGGCCACATCCAGACTGCTCTGGGACAATCCCAGGGACTCCAAACCTCCCTGGGCAGCTCCTGCCAAGGCCTGACCACTCTGCCAGGGACATTTTCTGTCCCAGTCTCCACCCTGAGCCTGCCCTGGTGCCATCTGAGGCCATTTCCTCTCCTCCTTTCCCTTGGGACACAGCAGAAACCTGGGCTAACCTGGCTGCACTCATGGGGTGAAGCTGATCAATAAATCCAAGTTTTTAGGCTTAAAATCTTAAATTTGGCCAGTGGAAAAATTTCTTTATTCTCCATTTTTTTAATGGAATATTGACAGGAGCTGGAAGTGTTGAGAGGGAGACCCCCTCTGCTGGGTTTCTCTATTCTTGTTACAGTTACTTCTTCATTTTTCTGGTTGATTTGGTCATAACTGAAGTTAAAAGCAATTCCCAGCATTCCAATGCCAAATCCCAGTTTTTCTCCACCTATTCCTATAAATTGTGTCTTTTCAACTGAAGTTTTCTCCTTGATTTTGAGCTTAACCACTCTGGTAAACATTGACAATACACAGCAGAGAGATTTGGTTCATGGCAGTGCTTCCCTTGTACAAAAAAAACCCCAGGGAATGTGGGGCTTTTCCTTGCTTCCAGATGTTTCTTCTTCTCTCTGCTTCCCTCCTTGCAGCTCCTGAGCTCCAGGGAAAGCAGCACTTTATCCTCTGCTCCTCTGGGGCTGCTGCTCCTCTCCCCTTCTTTTGCTCTCTCCGATGCTCACGGGGGAGGGAAGCACTTAAGGGTCTCTTTTGGGGCTGAGTTTCCATCCCTTTAATTTCCCTCTAAATTCTCCAGGATGCTAAAGGGGACCTGAGGGGGCTTCCCATAAATTAAAGGTGTTTTAGTGCTCATTAGACACCTCCTGTCCCCTTCTCTCTTCATCTCATTGTTGTGTTCTCGTCGTCAAATGAGGATTTGCAGGTGCTGCACTGATGGTGTTTGGAGTCTTTTCTGCCAAGGAAAAACACACAGAATTCCCAAATCAGATGGAATTTCTGCATGGAAAGGGGGCTCAAGGCTTGGCAGGGGCTGCCCAGGGAGCTCTGCAGTGCCCATCCCTGCAGGTGTCCCCTGGAGGTGGCACTGAGTGCTCTGGGCTGGGCACAAGGTGGGCACTGGGCTCAGCTGGCACTGCCTGGGCTGGGAGGGCTCTGCCAGCCCCAGGGATTTGGGATCTGTTGCTGGGCACAAAAGGCAAGTTTGCTTTTTCACTGCAAAGTTTAGGAAAACTGACAGGAAAGAAATAGCAAATGAAAAGTAAAGAAAAGAGAATTCCAAAAAGGCTGCAGGAGGATTTCACCAGGGCATGGAGTGACAGGAAAAGGGGGAATGACTTTAGACTGAAGGAGGGCAGGGCCGGATGGGATCTTGGGAATGAGGAATTGTTCCCTGGCAGGGTGGGCAGGGCTGGGATGGAATTCCATCCCTGGATCCCTGGCAGTGCCCAAGGCCAGGTTGGACACTGGGGCTGGAGCACCTGGCACAGTGCAGGGTGTCCCTGTCTGGAACAAGATGACCCCTAAGGTCCCTCCCAGCCCAACCCATCCCATGATCCATGACAATATTCCCATTTTTCACCCTGGCAGGACCCTGGCCGTGTCATTAAGCCCAGCCCTTCCCCAGGGCAGGCTGACCAAGGTGGGATCCTTGGCTCTCCCTCCCTGCACTCCTCATTCCCAGCTGCCCCCCAGCTGAAAGATGCCCTGGATTTCTCCTCTTTGTGTTGTCCAGCTGCAGCCCCAGCCCAGCTTTGCTGAGCTTCCTCACCCCCCCAGCTGAAAGATGCCCTGGATTTCTCCTCTTTGTGTTGTCCAGCTGCAGCCCCAGCCCAGCTTTGCTGAGCTTCCTCACCCAGCCCAGCTTGTCAGGATTGCCTTGAGAGTCAGGTTTTGTTAATTGTTCTGCATTGACCAGGTTCCCTCTCAAATCAGATTGCTCTGCCAAGCAAACCCAGGGATGCTGGGAGTGCTCTGTGCTCCCCTCCTGGGTTTTATTTATGTCTATTTATACATACATTTGTATACATCCACACATTTTTGTATATATCCAAAAGGTCTGACTGAAAATTCAGATTTCATTCCCAGTTTTCCATGGCTGCTCTTTGCCCTGCCAGCAACTGGAAGCAAGCACAGGTTCCAGGAGCTGGGGGAATCAGGTAAAGCTGATTTAAGTCTAAATAAATGTGAAAGATGTCAGGGAGTGTGGCTGGGTTAGTCCCTGAAATTCTTACAAGAGATTTAATCTCATAATCAAAGCCACTGGCTGATAATAACAAGGCACAGGGCTTAAAACGTGATTTAAAAACAATTCTGACATCAGGTTCTTGAGGAATCGTTCAGAATGTTTGGCTTGGAGTCAGCCTGTCCCCTTGCCTCCCTGCAGAATGTCACTTTATAATTTCCTTTTTTATTTCACACCCAATCCTCCTCCACTTAATGATTTTATCAGGCAGAGAGAGGGAAATGAAGTGCTGGAAGCCACCAGGAAAAAAGTTCCTGCCTGGAATAGTGTTGAAATCACTGACTTAACACCAGGTGGAAAATGGGATCTACAAGGCTGCAGGACAATTCCTGAGGGCCAAGAAATCCTCATTTATTGAAGGCACAGGTTATGGATTATGGAATATTAAGTTTTATTTTCAAAATACTTCATAAACACTGGCTAATCCTCCTCTACTGCTCCTCTGTGAGCTCCATCTGTTGTAGAACTGTTCAGCAAAATTCTCATTTATAACAGCCCTGAGAATTTATTTGTGTGACTTTTCTTCAAAGAATATTCATTTGGAGGAGAAAAATGAAACTTTTGAGGCAAAGGAGAGCAGCAGCAGAATTTCTTGGAAAGCCCTGGGAAAGCAGAGCAAACTGAAGGGCAAGGTGAGAGCTTCACCTGCAGCCAAATTCTGCCCAGAAATTGAGTTTTCCTGACCTGAGCAGATCCAAGTGGGTCAAGTTTTCTCCTTCTTTATTCCCCTCTTTAATATATTTTTTAATTTATTTTTGTCCTCAATCAGAACAAAATGTTGCAAAGCTTTGTTCAACATTTTGAATCAGAGCGGGAAAAGAGAAGAAAATCCCAAAGAAGTTTTGCAAGATGGGAAAAGCATTTCCCAGACAGCTTTAGCAACATCTTCCAGGATTTCCAAAGCAACAGTAGCCCTCACCCCAATCCATCTGGGCCATCTCCAGTGAAATGAGTCCTTGCAAATATGAGCTCATGACTTCATTAAATCCCACAAAACTCCTTCCCCAGGAAATCACTCGGAGCCAAGTGGATTCTGGCTACCTGCAGCATCCCATGACCCCTGGATAATAAAAAACCAGGGATGAAATCATTCTGGGCATGGTGCTGCTCCTTCCCTGTGCTCCCAGCCTGTCACGGGGGCAATTGGAACAAATCCCTCCGGGCTGTGCTCATTTCTCCCCTCATTTCCTTGGCAGTCCTGGAGCTGCCCAGGACACTTCGTCTTCCTTAAGAGCATTCCAGCTGTGGCACGAGGCTTTTCATTCTCTGCTGCCAATCCATCTCCTCCTGTCACACCTGGAAATGGGATCCCTTTGTTCAACACTTCCTTTGTGTCCCTCTGCAGGGGGAAAACAGCCTGGAGGATTTCCCAACAAACCTGCAAGCTCTTCCTGCTTCGTATTCCACTCTCCATTATTGTTCTTTTTTTCCTATAATTTTTTTTTTCTATTGTGAAAAGCATTTCATCTCTTCTAAATAATTAAAGTGTCCTTGTGAAGGTGCTTCTGGAGTAGAACCTTGGCTGGGGAAAGCTGCCACAGGCAGCAGAGCAACCTGGATTTATGGCACTGGATGATGCAGGATTGTATTTGCTGGGAATGTCCCAATGAAGGAAGGAGTGATGAATCTGACTCCATGTTCTCAGCAGGCTGATTCATTATTTTATGATACTATATTATATTAAAGAATATTAAACTAAACTATACTAAAGAATACAGAAAGGACACTGACAGAAGGCTAAAAAGGAATAATGAAAACTCCTGACTCTCTCCAGAGCCCTGACCCAGCCTGGCCCTGACTGGGCAAAGAGTGAAAACAGCTCCCAGCAGAATGCACTGGAACAATCACCTGGGGGTGAACAATCCCAAACACATTCCACATGGGCACAGCACAGGAGAAGCAAAGGAGATCAGAATTGTTTTCCTTTTCTCTGAGGCTTCTCAGCTTCCCAGGAGAAATCCTGGGTGAAGGGATTGTTCAGAGAATGTGAATGCCACAATGCAGGTGTGAGGATTTGCTCTGCCCTCTCTGATTTTGATTAAAACTCCAGCTTGCATGGCTTGGAATGAAAAAAAAAAGTGCAGTTCCACTCGTTTAAGAACTGATCTGAAAGTTCTTTTAAATTGGAATGAGGAGAAAAACTTGTTTGTTTCTTTGTCTTTGTCCTGCATCACCCTGGAGCTCCATGTCCAGGCTGGACAGGGCTTGGGGCACCCTGAGATAGGGGAAGGTGACCCTGCCCATGGCAGAGGTGGAATGAGATGATTTGAAGGTCCCTTCAACCCAAACCATTCCCTGATTCCTCATTCTCTGATTCCACCTGAGAGCTGCCCCAGCCCTGGAGGAGCTGGAGCTGCTGCAGAGAGCCCAGAGGAGGCTCCAGGATGGGCAGAGGGCTGGAGCAGCTCTGCTGGGAGGAAAGGCTGGCACAGCTGGCATTGCTCACCTGCACAGGAGAAGCTTTGGGCTGAGCTCAGGGTGGCCTTGCAGGGCCTGGAGGAGCCCCAGGAAAGCTGGAGAGAGACAATTCCCAGGGGATGCAGGGACAGCAGCCAGGGAATGGCTCCCAGTGCCAGGGGGCAGGGCTGGGTGGGATATTAAGGAGAAATCAGTCCCTGTGAGAGTGGTGAAGCACTGGAACTGGTGCCTCAGGTTCAGCTTTTCTATTTTTCACATTCTGTGCTGCTCTAGTGTGCAGTTCTGAGCTTCACATTATGGGATGGTGAGCTCTGTGCACAGAGCAGGGAGACAAAACAATTCCTGCTCCAGCTGGGCACCAAGGACAAATGAGCCCAATCTCAGGCCAGGAGCACAAACCCCGTGGGCTGGAGAGAGAAAAACAAGCAGGGTGGGAGTGCCTGGGCTAAAGCTGGGCTGGGACAATGAACTGCAAGGTGGGAATGGAGCAGAGCTGATCCCAGGGAGAGACCCCGTGCCTGGCCGGGCATTTTGGGGCCATTTTGGTTCATCTTGGGTCCATTTTGGGACCATTGTGGTTCATCTTGGGTTCATTTTGGGACCATTTCGGTTCGTCTTGGGTCCATTTTGGGACCATTTGGTTCATCTTGGGTCCATTTTGGGACCATTTCGGGTCATCTTGGGTCCATTTTGGGACCATTTTGGGTCATCTTGGGTCCATTTTGGGACCATTTTGGGTCATCTTGGGTTCATTTTGGGCCATTTTGGGTCATCTTGGGTGCAGCCCTGGCTGGGCTCTGGTGCTGCCCAAGGTGGGTCCATGCAGGAGATCCTTGGAATCAATCCCTGATTTATTCTGGAGCTCTGCCCAGCCCCTGCTCTGGGCCAGCCTGCACAGGGCAGCAGAACAAGTTTCCCAGAGAAGCTGTGCCTCTCCCTGGATCCCTGGAATTGTGACCTTCCCTGCTAATCCCTGGTGGTCTCCATCAGCAAACAGCAGAAGTGCCTGAAAAGCCTGGGGAATGCCCTGCACTTGAGAAGTGAAAATGACACAAAGCCACAGTCCTGGCAAATGAAAAGGCAACACATCCCTCCCTCCTTCCTCAAGCTGTCAAGGACCTTTTTTCCTGGATTACTTTTTTCTGTCCTTTGGTTAGGCTTGGTTTAAAGCCTGAAGGTGCTGCTGATAAAGTGGCCATGGAGCCTGAGAATAAGAGAGAGTGCCCAGGTCAGGGGGTTTTGGGTCTGGCTGCAGCTTGAATTATCTTGGCATCATCGCAGCAAAGCCATTTTTGTGGTGATCCTGCAAGAAAAGGGGAAGAGCCTGGATCTTGTTTACTTAATTTCATAGAATCATGGAATGGTTTGGGTTGGGAGGGACCTCAGAGCCCACCCAGTGCCACCCCTGCCATGGCAGGGACACCTCCCACTGTGCCAGGCTGCTCCAGCCCCAGTGTCCAGCCTGGCCTTGGGCACTGCCAGGGATGGGAGTTTATTCCACAAGTCTCCCATGCGAAACAAGTGCTGTGAACTGGGGTCAGACACAGAGGTTTGTGTTGGTCTGAGGCTGGAGATGGAAAAAGCTGCTCCTAATGAAGGATAAAAGAACAAGACTAAATAAAAATTATCACTGTTTTGCTTGGAAATGTTTTGTGTCTCTCACTTTTGATCCTGAATTGTTCAGCACTTTCATAAACTTTATCCTGTTATTTCCCTGAAATCCAATTAAGTTCAGCAATAGCCTTGGGCTGTGCTTTGCAGAGCACCTGGGTCACAGGGCAGCTGAAATCCCACTGGTAAAGGGCTTGGGAAGCTCTATTTGAAATTTGGGATGTTCCAGTGCATCCCTGTGGAAAGGACAGGGAGATTTACAGGGACCTGGAGGGACAGGGAATGGCTCCCAGTGCCAGAGGGCAGGGCTGGCTGGGATCTTGGCAATGAGGAATTGTTCCCTGGCAGGGTGGGCAGGGCTGGGATGGAATTCCATCCCTGGATCCCTGGCAGTGCCCAAGGCCAGGCTGGACACTGGGGACAGTGGGGGGTGTCCCTGCCATGGCAGGGCTGGCCCTGGGTGGGCTCTGAGGTCCCTCCCAACCCAAACCACTCCATGATTTCCCTGTTTATGGCAAACCTGAATTAACAATGCTGTTTCCAGCCAGGCCCAGGCTGGAGCTCACACCATTTTACACCAGTGCTGCTCTTCCTGGTCAGCCTTTCACCAGCACCAAACCTCCCCCCTGGGGTGGCTCCCACTTCATCTGTGGCTGATTTAATCCTGCCTTGGAGCAGGGCCACCCAAACGACCCCAGCCTGGGGTCTCAAAGCTCTGAGCTGGAGGAGAAGAAGAAGCCACGGCTGCTCCTGGGCCTGGGCCAGGGCTCTGGGGGTGGCCCACAGTCAACAGGAGCTGAGTTTTGGCTCTGTGCCTTGTGGTGACACCTGTGCCTAGGGACATTCAGGATTTGGGTGGGTTCAGGGACCCAGTCACTCCCAGTCTGTGACTTCCTTGCTGTGTCTGCCGGCTCTGGTGGTGTCACACTTGGAGCAGCAGCTGAATTTCTGTGGGAAAAGCTGGAAGAGATGAGTTTCCCTCAACACAGAGTAAAACTCCCACTCTGTTTATAGTCTGGGGTGGCTTCCTGAAGCCACAAATTCTCCCAGAGCTGTTGCACCACTCCAGGATAAATGTGAACCGTGGGTGTCCAAAGAATTTGTGTGCAAAGAAAATCAAGGTTTGAAAGATCAGCTCATCGATAACTCACACATGAAAGGGCTTGGAGAGGCAGCAGGACAACAAAAACAATTCCCATGTTTTCCCACTGTGTTCCAGCTCCTTGCCATGTGGGATGAATCACCAGGATTCCTGCTGGGAGTGTTGTAAATTGGGATTTTGGTGTGGGATGGAAGGTCAGGTGCAGATCCAAATCAATCCTGTGGGCTCCAACTGAATTGTGCTGCCAGGGCAGGCTCAGCTTGGCCAGCAGCAGGAATTTGCCCATGGAAAGGGGGCTCAGGCCTTGGCAGGGGCTGCCCAGGGAGCTCTGCAGTGCCCATCCCTGCAGGTGTCCCCTGGAGGTGGCACTGAGTGCTCTGGGCTGGGCACAGGGTGGCCATGGGGCACAGCTGGCACTGCCTGGGCTGGGAGGGCTCTGCCAGCCCCAGGGATTTGGGGATTCTGTGAAATATTGGATTGGAAATTCTATCAATCCATTGTTTGTGTAAAAAATTGGTTCCTGCTCTTCATATTTCTGATTTCCTTAGGCTGCACTTACCTTTTTTTTAGACATTTTGGACATTTTTTAAACCTTTTTAAACCTTTCTAAAGCAAAGCGACTCCAGTGAGAGGTTTGGTATTGCTGGAAAATACAAAAATCCAATAAAGCTGAATATTCCTAAATTATTCCAAACAACAAAATAGACCCTGGTTGGCAGAGACCAAAAACAAACTTTAATGTAAATTAATTATAAAGAAATGGAATAATTGATCCCAGTTGTTTTTTATCAATACCTGCTATTGGTGAATGGGGATCAATATCAGCGTGATAAGGAGATGATTATGGGGGATTGGATGATCCTGAAGGGCTCTTCCAGCCTTGATGGTTTTTGGGACGTTTGGATGGGTCTGCTCCACCTCTCCTTGCACAAAAGGGAAAAAGGAGCAGAGCAGAGGCCAAAGAGGGATTTTATTCTATTTTTAAAAGGGGAAAATTCAGTGGAATTCCATCTGTCTTGGAGATTTGAGGAATTGTGAGAGGGATGTCACATTTGTGGGCTCTGTAGCTGTCACTCATAATTATTCCCCATAAACCCAATTCCCAGTGGGAATTTAACCCCAATCCCTGTCCAGGGTGAGACACAACCTCAGTTTTTCCCAAAGACTGAGATTTGATTAAAATTTGGGAACTTGGCAAAGGGCTGAGGAGCACGAGCTTGGATGAAAACCAGCCAAGGAATTCTGAATTTCCTGGAGGAAACTCCACACCAGAACTCCCTTCTCCTTCCCCCAGTCTGGTTTTTAGGACTCCTAAACTTGACAGGAGAAGTCCCTCCATCCTCTCTAGCCACAGCAATCCAAACATTTTCCAGCTACAGGGAGAAGTGACAACAATTTTATCAGCTGAAGGAGAGCAGGAACTTCCGATGGAGCTTCAGTTTCGATTTTAGAATTGTTTTTTTCCTTGCCAGAGGGGTCAGGGAGGTGGTGGAGTCGCTGCCTCTGGAAGTGTCCCAGAGGAGTCTGGATGTGACCCCTGGGAACAGGAGAACCCCCTGGAATTAATGGATTCCCACAGGCTGCCTAATTTTGAGGAATTGCTCTTTATTTATTTATTTCATGCTTATTAAATCTTTATTCCAGTGATTTTCCTGTATTTTTAAAATATTCTTAATTCCATCTTCAAGCACTCCATCAAACAGGAGAAAAAATCACCTTCTGCTGGGGAAGAAAGAACAAAGTTGCCCTCAATTCCTCTGGAAAAATCCTTGAAATGCTTCATTTTATGGAAGACTCTGTGGATGCAGGAGTGGTGCTCCTCAGTATAAAACTATTGGGCTGACAAATCCTGAGGAGCAGAAAATCTGTGCTCAGAGGAGAGAGATTTCCGTGCCCGGCCTCGCTGCAACTGTGCCAAATATTCCCTGTGTGTCCCTGTGATCCTACAAAAGCTCAAAAACTGGGACAGAGCCTGAAGCCTGACCCCGTGCTGCAGCATGGAAGTGCCTTTCAATGGCATCACGTTTTCATCCCGAGCCTTTTTCCTCCTTTCTTGGTGCTCCTGTTGACCCAGCTGAATGCTAAAAGTGCTTTTTTGCAGGCTGGAGGATCCTGCTGGGGCTGCAGGACAAAGCCACCCCTGGATGGATGTCACAAGGGCCAGGGTTTGATTCAAACCCTGGGTGCCCTTTCAAGGGCTCTGTGGCTGCATCAAACACTTGCTCAAAGCGCTGCCAGAACCCCAATTTACTGATAATTAAAGAAATGGAAAAATACATAGCAGTGTCAGGGGGAGCAGAGGGATGGGAAATGTTCCTTTTTCTGACAGTGTTTTCCTATCAGAGGACAGATGCTGATTGCAGAAGAGATAAAGAGGCTGGGAATGTTCACCTGGAGAGGAGAATCCAGGGAGAGCTCAGAGACCTGGCAGGGCCTGAAGGGGCTCCAGGAGAGCTGCAGAGGGACTGGGGACAAGGATGGAGGGACAGCACCCAGGGAATGGCTTCAAATAGGATTTGATGGGATCTTGGCAATGAGGGATTGCTCCCTGGCAGGGTGGGCAGGGCTGGGATGGAATTCCCAGAGCAGCTGTGGCTGCCCCTGGATCCCTGCAGGATTTGAGAGCAGGCTTGGAGCAGCCTGGTTTAGTGATGCCATCCCTGTCCCTGGCTGGAGGTTTAAAATCTATCCCTGGATGATTTTAAAGCCCCTTCCAACCCAAACCATTCTGTAATTTTTATGCAAAGCAGTGTTTACAAAGAAAAAAAAAAATAAATGAAGTGGATAGAGCCCTTACTCCTTAATTGCTCAGAACTGGAGTTTCTCACTGCCAGCCAGTTCTGGCATCAGTTCCTCCTCCCCATTCCCTCTGAGATCAGATTGCAAACCTAACACACTTGGGCCCTTTCCAGCTGGAAATTCCCCATGGCTCATTCTGCCCCAGAGTGGCTGATCCCTCTCCAGAGAGAGCTGCAACAGGAATTTCACCTTGTTTTACGTGGGCACTGCAGTGGCCCTGGAGCCAGGAGAGGCTGGACCTGCCTCAGGAGGGATCTGCAGCCTGAGAGGGGCAGAGCTGACAGAAAACTCTGGGAAGGACAGGAAAAAGTGGCCAGGATTTTGGCTTTTAGGCATGAAAACAAGCTGCTGTTTAATTCCCAGCTCAGCAACTTGGGTTGAAAACTGGAACAACCATAATTATCCACAACTTTCCAAGCCAGACAATTGAATCACTCTGCTGAGCAGACGCCTCTGGGGATTTGCAATAGAGCTGCATTTTTATTTATATTTATTTGTCTTGTAGCACATGGAGAGGCTGCGTGGGAGCATAAAACCCTTCCTGGGGTGGCCCTGTCACTGCTGGCAGAGTTGTCACTTGCTACCACTCGTCAGGGTTTGGATAAACCAGGAGTTAAACCTGGAGTTAAACCTGGAGTTAAACCTGGAGTTAGACCAGGAGTTAAACCAGGAGTTAAACCTGGAGTTAGACCAGGAGTTAAACCAGGAGTTAAACCTGGAGTTAAACCTGGAGTTAGACCAGGAGTTAAACCTGGAGTTAAACCTGGAGTTAAACCTGGAGTTAAACCAGGAGTTAGACCAGGAGTTAGACCAGGAGTTAAACCAGGAGTTAAACCTGGAGTTAAACCAGGAGTTAAACCAGGAGTTAAACCTGGAGTTAAACCAGGAGTTAGACCAGGAGTTAAACCTGGAGTTAAACCTGGAGTTAAACCTGGAGTTAAACCAGGAGTTAGACCAGGAGTTAAACCTGGAGTTAAACCTGGAGTTAAACCAGGAGTTAAACCTGGAGTTAGACCAGGAGTTAAACCTGGAGTTAAACCTGGAGTTAAACCAGGAGTTAGACCTGGAGTTAAACCAGGAGTTAAACCTGGAGTTAAACCAGGAGTTAGACCAGGAGTTAAACCTGGAGTTAGACCAGGAGTTAAACCTGGAGTTAAACCTGGAGTTAAACCAGGAGTTAGACCAGGAGTTAAACCTGGAGTTAGACCTGGAGTTAAACCAGGAGTTAGACCAGGAGTTAAACCAGGAGTTAAACCAGGAGTTAGACCTGAGCAGCTCAGGTTTAACTGGGATGGGATGAGCCCAGCCCTGCTGAGCAGGAGGAGTGGGAGCTCTGGGGTGTCCCATGGTGGGATCCCCAACCTCTCACTCCACATCTGTGCCCTCAGCCACAGAATTCCAGCATCCCTGAGGCTGGCAAAGCCCTCCCAGCCCAGGCAGTGCCAGCTGTGCCACCTTGTCCCCAGCCCAGAGCACTCAGTGCCACCTCCAGGCCTTCCTTGGTCACCTCCAAACCTCCCAGGGCAGCTCCTTCCAAGGCCTGAGCACCCTTTCCATGCAGGAATTCTTCCTCCAGGTGTGTTGATGCTGTCAGGTGACCCAGGTGGGTTTCTAAGCACATCCAAACAATGAAAGAGCCCCCCTCTGCTGTCACACAAGATCTCTTAGGCTGAGTTCATCACTCAAAGAGCAGCTTAGCTCTTAGCAGGTTTTTTGGTGAGCCAGCCCAGGTTTGTTGTAGGGTTGGAAGTTCACTGAAATTCCTGGTGGAAACTCCCCCCACACTCTTTTCCCTGCTGCAGTCAGGATCAGCTCCAGGCACTGGATGCACAGATTCCCAGGGGGAAATCTCTCCTGGTTTTGTTCACAGCCTGTTGCAAAGCTGCCTCTTTTCCACAAGGACTACTCCAGCTCCAGAAAAAAACCACAGTGGGACTGAAATGCCAGAAGGCTCCCCCTGATCATTTTTCCTTTCTTCCTTCCAAACCTGGCTCATTTCCTCCACGTGAGCCTCCAGCTCCATTTCCAGCCCCTGGCAGAAGGATCTCAGTCCCTTCAAGACCTCAGTGCAGTGGGACTGAGCTGATGTCCCACTGTGGATATTCCAGTTGTGGAAGTGAGCTGAGCCCTGACAGTGATACCACATTAAACACTTCTCCTATTGATCCTCTCTAACCTTGCAAAAGAGCTGCTCTGCATTAAGTTCCTTTTACTCCAGGGCTGCTGCTGGGAGCACAGATGTGAAATGCCAGGTTAAATATCCTCTAAGGTCACCAGAGAGGGCAGCTGGGGAGTCACCAAGTGCTAATTTTCTGGGATAATAGGAATGTTTCTGTCTCTGCCCTCTAACTCAGCCTGGGGACGTGCCAGCAGCTCGTTCTGAAAGGTGTTTGCAGTGTTTATAAATAAAAGGGAATTCATAAAAGCTCTGCTTCCCCGCCACGGAGAATTTGGGATGTGTCACAAAGCTGCTTGATGTGACAAATGATTGCACTGATGACAAGGAGGCTTTGAACAGAACAAAGGTTGGGTTTCTAAAGGTGGATTTGCAGCTTGTCCTTCCCACTACTAAAGGCCACCTGCTCCTCACAAAGACCTGAAAGGAAATCACCTGCTCCAAATTGAGGGGTAAAAAATCATCTGTAGCTAATGAGAGACAAAAATCCATCCTGCTGGTCAGACCTGCCTTTGGCTGTCTGGACAGATGGGGCTGGTGTCTTCCTTTCTCCTGGAATTTCCTCTGGGTTTCATTTCCAGCCCTGCTGAGGATGTGGCATTGCTGCAGAGAGGGCAGAGGGGCTTGGCTGAGCTCTGGGAGCCACTCTCAGCTTCCCCACAGCCACTCAGGGGGATAATCCATGGGTTTAGCTGGAACATGGCAATTCTTCCCACACGAGGAGCTGCTCTGCAGGCTCAGCCAGGAATCTGAAGAGTTTTCTTTTACAGGATAAGGGATTTTAAACTGCCAGAGAGCAGAGTTAGCAGGGATTTTGGGCAGGAATTGTTCCCTGGCAGGGCTGGGATGGAATTCCATCCCTGGATCCCTGGCAGTGCCCAAGGCCAGGCTGGACACTGGGGCTGGAGCAGCCTGGCACAGTGGGAGGTGTCCCTGCCATGGCAGGGGTGGCACTGGGTGGGATTTGAGGTCCCTTTCAACTCAACCATTCGGGAATATTCCATGAATCCTTACAATCTGCTATTTTCTGCTTGCACTGGGCAAAGGAAATGTCCAGATTTCCTCATTTATATTCCTCATTTAGGAAAAGATCCAGTGCATATTTTCTCAACTTTTGGTAGCTGCTTTTTGCCTGGGTTTTTTTTGTTTTGTTTTTTTTTTTTTTTTGTTTTTTTTTTTTTTTATTTATCTTTGCTTGGTTTGGTCTTTCCCCTTCTTTCTCTGCACCGAGATTTTGTAAACAAACATCCCCCCCCAAAAAAAAACCAACAAAGGAGGGAAACAACAAGGCTGGGTTTGGTACAAGCAGCAGCTTGAAATGGGGTGAGGGTGAAATGGAGATGTGAGAATCCTGGGGCCAGCCAAAATTCCCATGTGAGAGAGGAGAATTAAACCAATCAACTCCTGCCAGGCACCTCGGAGGTTCTTTGTGGGAACCAAGGGGGTGGACATTCCCTGGCTGGAATAATCTCTGTGTGTGTGAGTAATTCCCTCCCTGAATTTTGAGTAAGGCCTGAGGAAGCTGGACTGGTTTGGGGCTGGGAATGGTCTGGCTGGTGGAGTCCGAGATATTCCTTGGCTTTGAGTCTTTGGGTAAAATTATTCCCAAATATTAATTGGTTTTGGTGCAAGTATCAGACTTCCTGTAAAAGTTTGGAGGATGGAAATATTCCCTTCCTTAAACAGGGAGGAAAATGCAAACCTCAAATATCCCCAAGGCAATTATCTAAATGATAATTTCAAAATTAAACCCTTCAGCAGAGGGGTTTTATTTGAACCATTCTCATTTTTAATGTCATTTTGAGCCAGCTCCTGTGAGTCACTGATAAGCTGAGTTCTCCCTCAGACCAGGAGCTGATCCTGTCACACAGATGGAGAAACAATGCAGGGAATTATAGATGTGTCTGCTCTGGAAGGAAACTCCTTTGTTTTCTTACTCTTTTGCTTCTCTGAAAGAGCATTTTTCAGGCAAAATCAACTTCTCCAGCTTCACCACTGACTTCCCTAGATTTGTTTCCGGAGGGGTTTTCTACCCTGAGTTCTTCTTCCTTTGAAGAGATTCTAATCTAGCACTGCTCTTCCCCCTCTGCTTGTACTTCTCCATGATCTCTTCTCCTGAACCTGATAAAAACCCTTTGGAACAGACAAGCAGACGATGCCCATCACATCCTTCCTCCTCTTTATTATATTCCCCTTTTTTCCCCTAAAGCACCAACTCTTTTTCCAGCCCTGCAGGCTTTGACCCTTGGAGATGTTTCTTGTCCAAGTGCTGCCCTTAATTAGAGTCTCACTCTCCTCTCCAAGTGCTGGGGTGAGCTCAGCTGGCCTCTCGTTCCTCTCATCACTCTTGGCTCCTTTTACTCAGGCAGAGCTGCTGAAGCCACTTCCCAGTCTCCAAGAACTGCTGCCCTTTCCAGTCCCCAGTTTATCTCCCTTATCGGGATCTCTGCTTTTCACACTTAATTGAAGCAGATTGCAAGGCACGGCCTCTTTGAGGCAAAGAAAATCTCCTTTAACCTTTCCACACTCCCTGCCCTCGGCTCTGTCCCTGCTGGGCTCGGGGCTGAGCTCTGGCTCTGGCTTTATCTGCCTGAAAAGGGATTTGTGTAGGGATCAAAAAGGGATTCGTGTCGGGGTATCTCCCTGATCAGAGGGAGATTTGCAGAAAACACATCCCAGCAGCACGGCAGAGAGGGATTATCCTAATAATTACCCTAATAATTACCCTAATAAGTACCCTAATCATGGATCACTGCAGCACCATGGGGTTTATTTCTCTTTTTTCCTCACAGAAGCAGAAATTTGGCAGAGGCAGGAGCAGGAAACAGCAGGGGCAGAAAGGTTGGGTTATGCTGGGGAGGTCCTTTTCCCATATTTATTTCCCTTTTCTCCCCTGTCCTTGCACTGGAAAAAGCAGAGGATCCCCAAAAAATCCCAGTGCAGCCCCTCTGCCAGCCTGGGCAAGCACAGCTTCCCCAGGGGAGAGAGGAAAACCCTCCAAGGAATTCCAGAATGGTTTGGTTTGGAAGAAACCTTGGAAAAAAACAAAAAAAAAAAAAAAAAGAAACCTAAGTAAAAAGTAAATAAACTTCAATGTAAATAAACTTCTCCCTTTATTACTTTGCCTTTGAAGAGGAAGGCACTCCCTTATAGAGTGGCTTCTTCATGGGATCATGGAATTCCAGAATGCTTTAGGTTGGAATGGAGCTTAAAGGATCACCCAGTGCCACCCCTGCCATGGCAGGGACACCTTCACTGTGCCAGGCTGCTCCAAACCCTGTCCAGCCTGGCCTTGGGCACTGCCAGGGATGGGAAATCCACAACCCCTGAGGATCCTGGAGATCCCTCAGCCTGCCTGTCCCAATGAGCCATTGGGATTTCCTTTCCCTAGATATGGGAAAGAGGATGTTCTACATCAAGACCTTGCCCCTTTGTAGAGGCAGGGCAGAAGAAGGCATGAATTTATGTTTGGTAACTGGGAAGACTTTCTGGGTTGCCAAAAGAAATTAAAACTCTTCAACCTATAAAATTCCTTCAATTAAATTTCAAAAAAATAACCCACAAAAACCAAAACAAAACAACAACAAAACTTCAAGATAAATACTATATAAAAACAAGTAAATCAAAGGCAATAAACAGTGAAAACTGAATATTCTGCTGAAGTCCTAGTTTCAAACTGAAGTCAGACTCCTTGTGGAACCTTGCAGGGTGGTTTTCAGGCTCTTCCTGCTTTGAAACACAAAATGTTTGGTTTTCTCTGTGCCCTGTGGTGGCCACACAGCTCCTGTGGGAATCTCACGTGCTTGGGAAGCTTCTGTGTCCTCCAGCAGAGACCTGGATGTGCTGGAAGTGAAACCTTCCCAATTTGTCACCTTGTGGGATTGAATCCATTCTTTTCTTTTCTCTGCCAGCACTTCTTGTCTCTCCGGTGAGGGATCAAAGAGGCAGCTCAGGAGAAGTGGTCTCAGAGAGAAATCTTTTTGACTGAAGCCACTCAATGCCCAGTGATCAAGGCTTTGGGGTTTGCACAAAGCCAAGGAAAAGAATTGGGAGCTACAAACAGAGCCCTTCTTTCCCTTAATTCACTAATTCCTTTCCTCCTCATTAATTCCAACTGGGCACTGATGAGTTACAGGCATCCTTTGTGTCTTCCTGGAAGTCAGAATGGTTTCAGCTTTGCCCACCGTGCTGTGACTGTCCCCAGCAGTGGTGGCACAGCCCGGAGTGCCCGGAATTCCTCGGTGTCCAGCCTGGCTTTTGTGTCCCAGGGGAAGAAGGAAGCACTGCTCATGAAGAGAAAGCAGCAGGGAAGAGCAGCAAGAGGAATTTGCTGAGCAAGCAGTGAGGGTTGAATTTCCAGGCTAAAGAGAGCATTTCAGGAAATTAAGCAGGGAAACCAAGCGTTTTCCTCAGGGATGACCAAATTCCTCTGAACAAACCCATTCTGGCGTGTTCAGCCCAAAGCATTCCAAAGGTATGAGTCAGAGTGGAAAAAAAAAACCCTCGGAGTTTTTCCTTAAAACCAAAATTAAAAAATGCTAGATGTTTTCTTTCTAATTATATTTTCCTGGTGGAGCACTGAGATTGTTGACCTGCATTTTCAAGGCTTTTCCATGTCTCCATCTTTTGTGCTGATCCTGGAAAAGTGCTGGGACTTGAAGGCAAATATCACTTGCTGTGAAATTCCCAATCATCTCATGAGAGGTGGTGATGTTGCAATTCCTTTGCAGGCATTTGAAGCCTTCCCTTGCAGAAAAAGCCAATTTTGCTGCTTTTCCAAGGACTGTGGCTGCCCAGAGTTAATCCCTGGTACCATTCCAGTACCTAAAGGAGGCTTAGAGGGACTTTTCACCAGGGCATGGAGTGGGAATGGTTTTAAAGTGAAGGAAGGCAGGGTTAGGTGGGATCTTGGCAATGAGGAATTGTTCCCTGGCAGGGTGGGCAGGGCTGGGATGGAATTCCATCCCTGGATCCCTGGCAGTGCCCAAGGCCAGGCTGGACACTGGGGCTGGAGCAGCCTGGCACAGTGGGAGGTGTCCCTGCCTGTGGAACCTTGACTTCTTTTTTGCCAAGGCAGGGATAAAATGTGGGAGAGGGAATTTCTTGCTGGACTCAGGTGTTGATCAGTTCTGGTCTCTGTCACAGTCTCACAAACCCTGAGCTCTGCAGCACTTCACTGCAACACACTAAAAATGGAGCCCCAGCTCTCTCTGCAAGGCCTTTGGAGGATGAACTGTCCAATTCAGGAATGACACCTCAATTATTTTCACTTTTAACCCAACACCCAACCACCCGTGCCCTCAGGGGGGACTTTTTTATCCAATGGCACAAAACCACCCAAACCCATGGAGAAGGAGGAGAAGGAGAAGGAGAAGGAGAAGGAGAAGGAGAAGGAGAAGGAGAAGGAGAAGGAGAAGGAGAAGGAGAAGGAGAAGGAGAAGGAGAAGGAGAAGGAGAAGGAGAAGGAGAAGGAGAAGGAGAAGGAGAAGGAGAAGGAGAAGGAGAAGGAGAAGGAGAAGGAGGAGCAGCCTCCACCCTGACACCCCCACCTTGCTCTCCATCTCTGACTGCATTCTAAACCCTCCAACTCTGAGTTTCCCACCCTGGGATATCACACACTTCTATCCAAACTCCATCCCCACAATCCCAGCTCTGCCATTCCATTCTGGAAGCTTCTCCAGCCCCTCAGGTCCCTGCAGTGTCTCTGGGGGTCAGAGCCTGGCAGCACAGACACTCTGGAATTCTCAGCACCCAGGGCTCCAACACCTGCCCATGGCACTGAAGGAGTTTTAAGGTCCCTTCCAACCCAAACCATTCCATCATTCTGGCACTTTCCCCCCGTGCTACACTCACAATTTGGGACACTTTTTAAACCTTAAGTGGGCTCAGAGCACAGATTTGCCAACAAGTGCTTTGTGCAGGTGTCAAAGCTGGTTAGTGAGCAAACTTTGGAGGGATCCTGCCTGGGAAATGCATGCAAAAATCAAGCTGCTTCCTGAGAAAAATAAAAGCCTGGCCTTGGCACAAGCCCAGCTCTGCTGGCATCGTGGTTTCAGAGAACTTCTGCCGAATTTTCTCAAGTGTTTGCTCAGAGGTTGAGTTTCAGCTTTGGGTTCTGTAGAATCAGAGCTCAGCCAGTCCCTGGGAAGTGGGGAATGAAATTCCTGCTGCTTTCAGAGCAGGATTAACTATTTAGGGTTGAGGGAGGGCTGGGCACTGGAGGCACTGAATTCTTGGGGTTCCCAGTCAGTTCTGGGGGTGCCAAGAATGCTCTGGTTTTCCTGTGGCCAAGGGGATTTTCAAAAGACCCCCTTGTTAAGGAGATCACTGCAGGATGATTGTCTGCTGTGTTCAGTGAGAGGTTGTGGAATCTCCATCCCTGGAAGTGTCCAAGGTCAGCTGGGACAGGGCTTGGAGCAGCCTGGGATTGTTGAGTGGAGTCCATAAAGTCAGGTTTAAATCAGCAGAGGAACAATAGCAGGAGGAAAATCAAGCAAATAGAATGATTGGAACTTTAAAAGATGTGCAGGTGATTCAGCTTCAATTGCAAACTTAACCAAAGTAATTTCCTCGAGCCTGTGCTGTCAGGAATAATATCCTGATGACCTAACCCTGGGCTAGAAAAAATTCTCTTTCTTTAAACAGTTAATTGGAAAAAGATCTATGGCTCAAATGTCTTTGTTTTGTAGGTCTGGAGCAACTTTGATCTCTTTGTTCTGAGATCAGCATTAAAACTGGTCTGAGATCAGCTTCTCTTTCTGTTAAATTCTCTTGCAAAACAGCAAGTGTGTAAATAATCACCGTGACACTTCCACACGCCAAAACTAAATCAGTTTCCAAGGAATTGCTGATGGGATTTGATGACTGGGGATCATCTTGTTCAAACCCTATTTTTGGGTAATTCTAGGGTTGGGAACCCTCAGGAAATGGAAGTTCTGTATTTCTGTTCTTTGCCTTTCTATCCTCCTCCTCTCACTGAGATTTCTTTACCAAAGCATGGGGGGACATGGTAAATAATTTTAAATTATATCCATGAACCTTTGCTGTTTTGTTTAATTTCTTGGTGGAAAACACGAGGTGACTCGCAGGCCTCAGTCTGAGGTGGCTCGGGGAGAGGGAAAAGAAAGGAGTGGGGGGGGGGGGGGGGAAATGAGAGGATCTTGGTGCATTAAAAATCACTTTCTGTGGAAACAATTAGTGCTGTAAGTGGATTCTTGAGGCCGGGCAGGGAGATCACTTACTAAAACACCCATAAAGAGTTCCGCACTTCTCAGAAGCCGCCGCGGAGCCGCCGCTTATTGGAAGTCCCCGGCTCATTTCACGCCCTTCTCCTTGGAAATTAGCTCAGCTCTGGGTCGTGCCCAGCCTCCCAAATTGCCAGAAGCCCCCTGGGTTAGCTGGGGGGAGCCTGGGGCGGTGCAGACACCGCCAATGGCAGCGCCTGCGGGGCAGGCTGAGGTTTGGGGTGACCCCCGTGGGCTCACGGCTCCCTCCTCCCCTGAAACCTTGGCTTGGATAAAGTCTGGGCTTGCCTTGCCTTCCTTGGGTTTGTAATGGGTAACGTGGGAGAGCTGGGCTTTGTGAAACCTCGGGAGCTTGAGTTTTGACCCCGGGAAACCAAACGAGGCCGTGTGTGGCTGGAACGAGGGTCTGTGTTTGTGTTTGTTTTCTGTTTTCCACTTTACCCCGTAATTAACACCTCAGACAGGTAAATATCTCCTGAAAAACATCAGTTACGAAGAAGCTTTTCCTGTTCTGGACTATCTAATGATTGCCCACTGCAGAAACCCTTCCAGAGACAAGTCCTGGCTGAGCTGGATTAGATTTCAGCCCTCGATCCCCATCCTTTTGGGTCTGACCCATCAGCACCTGAGAAGGATTTTGGATCAGACCCATCAGTTCTTGCAGCAAGGAGAAGAGTCAGGGAATTCTTCTCACACCCAGGAAGAGCTCAGATAAATTTCTGATTCTCCATCACTAAAATTGTTTAGGAACAGGTTTAAACAGTGCTGCCAGTCAAGGTTTTTTTTCCTTTATATCATTGGCAAATGAACTTTAGCATCAGTTTTATGTCCCCTTGCTGTGGTGAGCAATTTCATCTCCCACTTCTTGAAGGCTCTGCCCAAAAGCTGACACTGTTCTTTAAAGCAAATGTTCAAATTACTTCCTTCACAGGAGTTCTTGGGTTTTTAATGATCATTTTAATCAAATAACAACTCGTTCCAGGTGGTTCCTGCTGAGTCTGTCCCTCCTACTCAGCAGCACAGGGCTGTTACAGGGAATTCCATATTTATGGACCTGAGCTGTGCAAAAACAGGCAAAAGGGTTGGCTTTTGAGTGAATTTCTCTGCTCTCAGACTGGAAGGGACCTTAAATCTCATCTCATTTCAATCCCTCTGTGGTGGGCAGGGAGCCTCCCACTGTCCCAGCCTGCTCCAAGCCCCTTCCAGCCTGGCCTGGAACACTTCCAGGGATGGGGCAGCTGCTCTGGGCACTCTCCCAGGCAGGAATTCCTTCCCAATTTCCCACCCAGCCCTGCCCTCTGGAAGTTTGAAACAATCCCCCCCACAACAACCTCTCCTAAATAACCTCTCTCCACCTTCATCCTCTTTCTTCTCATTCCAGTTCTGACCCGGATCTCCTCCTTCTCCAGCATGCTCCAAATCTGCCTCTTCATTCCTGAGGAGGAAAATCTGAATTTTGAGAAGACCTGCACCAGTTCTCCTGCTGTTCCACAGCCAGGAGAAGGCCCAGGGTGGAGGGAATTGCTGCCCAAATCCCACCCCTCTCCTCTCTAACCTCGGCTTAGCTAATGCAGAGAAGCAGCCCAAGCTGGGTTCAAACCAGGCCAAGCCCAACTCCATTTTGCAATTAGCTGGAAAGAATTTTGCTGCACATTTGGCCTAAAAATAATTTGTAAATTGACCAGAGCCTCATAGACGGAATGGTTGCAGATATTTCAGGGATTGATTTCACATGAATAATTCAAGTGGGAGTGCAGAGACAAAAGTCTCTTTTAAATATGTGGGGTTTGGAGATACATTTCAAAACAGGGAGAGGAGCAACTCCATTCTGATCAGTTTTTGGGCTCATTCCTCTCAGGACTCAGTGGTACCCTTGGATAAAGAAAAAGTAGGATCAAATCCTACTTTTTATTGTGATTTGACCCTCTAGATTTCTGAATCTCTGTGGGATATTTTCGGTGCATCTGCTGTTTCTGGGTTCATACAGAAATACTTTTGACCTGCAGGATTTTGTGTTTCCTGAAAATTCCAGATATTAATGGATGTGACTCCACTGCCTTTGAGGATTTCACTGGCATTAGAAAAGATAATTTTGAGTAGGTGCTACTGTGGAGGAGCCCAAAATAACACCATGATGCAGAATCCCAGGAGAAACAGAAAAATCCCCTTAAAATCCTTTACAAGACAGATCTGCTCTGATATTCCATGGAACAGAAGACTGAATTTCACACTGGTGCAAAATGAGACAAAAACCACTCAGAGAACAGCCTTGGTGAGTGTGAGATCACCTTGATCCCAGAGCACCTGAATTCCTGCCCCTGTTCCATTGGGAGGAGATGGGAACTGGGCCAAAATTTAGAGAAGAAGCCACAAATTTCCAGCTGGAGTCTTGGAAAGAAGAGACACTCATCATGGCATCAGCTTTTGGGTTTGTTTTTAATAAAACCAAGGCCTTTATTCCACCATTTAGAGTGTTCTGTTCCTCAGAGCATAACAGCTAAAATTCCTGAGAATGGCATTTGCTGAGAATTTTCTGTCAGATTTTAATGCTCTCCCATACCCAGAGTACAATTAACATTATGCCTAATGGATAGTGGGCATCTGTGGTACCCTGCCCCCCTCTCCCTGCTCTGCAATTCCATGGAAACTCCTCTGGGATGCTCCTGGGAATGATGATTTTAATTGCCTTGCCTGGGACTGGGAGAGGGCTGGGATGGCATTACACAAACGAGATGTGCTGCCCATTTTCTGTCAGAGCATCTGCACTGTCAAACTGATTTTAACTGCAGGGTTTGGTGGCTCCTGATCTTTCCTCAGCAGGATTTGTGGCTCATTCCTGGCTTTTCTACAGTAATAAATGGGTTTTCATGGGGCAGGTGAAAGCACAGAGCACCTCTGTCTACCACATGCATCCCTCAGCTGACACACAAATTAAGATTTTAGGGTGCAACATCTCTTGGTTTGCTCAGAGTTCATGTTAGTCCATCTTTCCTCGATTTTCCAAATCAGTTTTCAAGGAATTGCTGATGGGATTTGATGACTGGGATCATCTTGTTCAAACCCTATTTTTGGGTAATTCTAGGGTTGGGAACCCCCAGGAAATGGAATTTCCTGTATTTCTGTTCTTTGCCTTTCTGTCCTCCTCCTCTCACTGGGGCTTCTCTACTCTCCTGTACCAAAACCAGATTGTCCCCAAATGTCCCTGCTTGGGCCTGAGCTCAAGCATTTCTCTCAGCCTGGAATACCATGGAATCATGGAATATCCTGAGTGGGAAGGTATCGTGGTTTTATCTTCTTTTTCTGCCTTGGTCAGGGTCGCGATGAAATGTGTGAGAGGGAATTTCTTGTTGGACTCAGATGTTGATCAGTTCTGGTCTCTGTCACAGTCTCACAAACCCTGAGCTCTGCAGCACTTCACTGCAACACACTAAAAATGGAGCCCCAGCTCTCTCTGCAAGGCCTTTGGAGGATGAACTGTCCAATTCAGGAATGACACCTCAATTATTTTCACTTTTAACCCAACACCCAACCACCCGTGCCCTCAGTGGGGACTTTTTTATCCAATGGCACAAAACCACCCAAACCCATGGAGAAGGAGGAGAAGGAGAAGGAGAAGGAGAAGGAGAAGGAGAAGGAGAAGGAGAAGGAGAAGGAGAAGGAGAAGGAGAAGGAGAAGAAGGAGAAGAAGAAGAAGAAGAAGAAGAAGAAGAAGAAGAAGAAGAAGGAGCAGCCTCCACCCTGACACCCCCACCTTGCTCTCCATCTCTGACTCCATTCTAAACCCTCCAACTCTGAGTTTCCCACCCTGGGATATCACACACTTCTATCCAAACTCCACCCCCACAATCCCAGCTCTGCCATTCCATTCTGGAAGCTTCTCCAGGCCCTCAGGTCCCTGCAGTGTTTCTGGGGGTCAGAGCCTGGCAGCACAGACACTCTGGAATTCTCAGCACCCAGTATTCCCATAGGAAGGGACCCCCAAGGATCCCCCAGTGCCACCCCTGCCCTGCCCAGACCCCACCAAGCCCAGCCTGGGCATCCCTGGCAGCGCTGGCCAAAGGCTCCTGGAGCTCTGGCAGCCTCGGGGCCGTGCCCATTCCCTGGGCAGCCTGGGCAGTGCCAGCACCCTCTGGGGAAGAACCTTGCCCTGAAATCCAACCCAAACCCCTCCTGGCCCAGCCCCAGCTGCTCCCTGGTGCTGTCAGGGCACAGGGAGCAGAGGTCAGAGCTGTTCCTCTCTCAGTGTCTCATTAAGGAGATCCTGGGATGTGCAGGAAGGCATTGGAGTGAAAATTCCTCACCCTCAGAGCTTCCCCTGCCAGCAAAGGCAGGATTTTTGCCACCAGAAATCTCATTCAGATCTGACTCCTGGTGATTTTAGTGCTCTAAAATTCACATTAAATTCAGTGTAACTGCTGCAGATTTGGCTCAGTTTGTTCTTTCCTCCAGGCTGAATAAAACTTGCAATTTTTTCTGTTTCCTTCATTTCTCATTCCTCTTGCTTAGAGCCAAGCTCTCATCCCAACACCAGGTCAAGGATCTAATGCTGGAAGTTTGATTTCCAGAAACAGACTTATCAAATTATCCACTGAACTCTGACTGTGAGCTCTTAAATTTAGGAAAACTTCATCCACAAAATTGATGGGAAATCTGAGTGTTTTCTCAGAGTAAAACCTTTGCCCAGCTGTTCCGTGCTCTGCAGACCAAACTCAGTCTGACCTCGGGATAGAACTTTATTTTGGGGAAGTTTTTCAAGGTTTTAACATTTGAAGTGTATTTTGAGTTCCTTCTGGAATGAAAATAAAATTTTTGAAGCCTGTTTAGAAATCCAGAACATGTCAAAATATCCTTTCTGAGCCAGGTCTTTGTATTTTCTACTGTGCAAACCTACTTATTCTCCATGTAATCCTGGAAAATGGATGCATGTTTGAGTTTGAGCAGTTTTTCATCCCATGTGGCTTTGAAAGGGGTAAAGCCAAGTGGGAGGGACCCCGAAGCCCACCCAGTGCCAGCCCTGCCATGGCAGGGACACCTCCCACTGTGCCAGGCTGCTCCAGCCCCAGTGTCCAACCTGGCCTTGGGCACTGCCAGGGATCCAGGGATGGAATTCCATCCCAGCCCTGCCCACCCTGCCAGGGAACAATTCCTCATTGCCAAGATCCCAGCCAGCCCTGCCCTCGGGCAGTTTAAAACCATTGCTCCTTTTCCTGTCACTCCATTCCTTGTGGAAAACCCCTCTTCCATACAGAAAAGTGGCTGTAGCCTAAAAAACCCCACTTTTCCTTCTCTTTTTTCCTATGAAATATCCTCTCTGGGAAGGTTTGTTGTGCAATTTTCCACTCCTCTGGCTGAGGATTGGGAGCTGCTGGGTCTGGCCACAGCTCTCTTTGCACCAATTCCCTCTGCAGGTGCTACAGGGAGAAACTGCTCTCAGCTGGTGGCTGAGGAGGGGACAAAAATCTCTGTCACCCTCCCCAGTCAGCTGAAAGCACAGTGGCATCCTTGGCCTGGGTAAGAAGATTATTCCATAGATTGTATCAAAACCTCTGTTGGCTTCTTTTCCTCCATTTTCCTGGAATTTCACTCCCAGCTGCCTCAGCTCTGCCCAGGGAGGTGGTGGAGTCACTCTCCCAGTTCAGCATCACTGGGGTGTGGCTCTCAGGGTGGTTTGGTGGTGAGAATGGTGGGAATCCTGGGCTGGGAATGCAGGATGGGGCTGGATGTGTGTCCCATGTCCGTCTGTCAGAGCTGGGGCAGCTCTCTGCTGTTCCTGGGGCAGTTTGTTCTTTCTCTCTCCCCCAGCCCATCCTCCCTGCAGGAGATCTCTGCTGTCCATGGCCAGGGAGTGTCCCTGCAGGGCTGATCAAATTCCAGCATTGTTGGGAAGGATGAAAGTTTGACAGGGAAGTCTCAGAGCCATGTGTGCTCGGCAGAAAGAGTTTTAAATGTGGAGTCTGATGAGGGAATAGGTAATGAAAGCAAGTTTTGATCTCAAGAGAAGGAAAGAATTGCTGAGCCAGCCTGACTGGCTGACCAGGAGCAAAGGGAGTGTGGGTTAGAAGGGGTTTTATGGCTCAGAGCAAAGATAAACCCACCCCAAACCAGAAGATGTTTTCACCAAGCAGGAAGAGAGCACAGGCAAACAAGGCACAAATGTGGCCAGGAGAAAAAAGGGCTCAGAATTTCCCACTGCAAGAAAACTGAAAACCAGCTTCTGGCTGGAACTGCCATGTGCTGACTGTGAGTGCCTGGAGAGCAGGGCCATGGATGTGGGAATGACAGCAGCCAGGATGGGCTGGAGACAAGAGTTCAGGGACAGATTGGTTCTGCTGGGTGAAGATGCTCAGCACAGAAAAGGAAATAATGCCCTGTGACCAAACCCAAGGGTCTGCAGGGCTGCCTGCAGCTGGAGCTGACAGCTGTGGGCACAGCTCTGTCACCCTGGGCTGCTGGGACACCTTGGCTACAATAAACTGCATTTGGAGAGCAGCCTGGTCCCACATCCCTCATCCCAGCCCTGACACACCATCCCATGGGAGATGCTGCGCCCAGGGGAGGAGCCAAGCATTCCTCCCTGGATCCAATCTGCCCTGGGAACAGCCCAGCAGCCTTTGCCCCCTGCATTCCCAGAGGAGCAGCTTTCTGCTGCCCTGCATTCCCAGAGGGAGAGCAGGCCCATCTCCAGCAGCCCTGGAGCTGCAGAGGAAAACTCCCCCCTTGGGCAGGATCCCTGCTCCAGCAGAGCCACAGCTGGCACTGCAGGAGGGGGGATGCTGACAGAGAGAAAGTCTGATAAACTTTCCCAGGCATTGCTCTGGGGAGTTTTGAGAAAACTCAGAAATAATTAAAATAATCTTTAAGCTTTGCAGCTGGTGTCCTGAACTTGTTCTTTGCTTGTAAGAGGTTCACAAGAAGGGTGTTGCTCCTGATGAGCCTATGATGTGAGGGGTGTTGACTGAGGGCCAGTCAGGCCCAGCTTCCTCAGAACAGTCTATAAAAAAGAATGTGATGTCCAATAAACTTCACATTTTCCTTCTGAGAGTGGGGTCTGTGTCACCTCATTGAGCTGTCCCCGATATGAGAGTGACACAGGAGGGCTGCAGCCCCCATTTAGTGGGGCTGGATGGCTGTAACCCCACATTTCTCCTCACAGAGAACAGCAAGGCACAATTCTTCCCAAGGATATTTCTGGGTTTCACATTCTCTGAAGAGAGAAAGCAAACACAATTCTTATCCCATTGGCTGTGCCCGTGTTTGTGCCAAAGCAGAATGCAAGATGGAGATGGTTTCCCCACAGTGAGGGGGTTTTGTTTCCTTGGCCTGGCAGGGCCAGGTGTGTGTCAGGACTGCCAGGTGACAGTCACAAAATGCTGGGCAGGTCTGTGCAGGGTTGAGTGCTTGGCAGGTTCAGTTTAGACCTAATGCAATGTGGTATAGAATATTATAGAATAATAAAGTCATTAATTAGCCTTCTGAAAAGATGGAGCCAGATTCATCATTTTCTCTCCCCTTTGTCACCGACATGTTCTATGAAAAATCTTTTCTTTAAGATTTTTTCCTCCTCAGTTGCTGAGAGGCCTCAGGAACAAACTGTGAACAATTCTTCTCTGCTGCTGTGGGATGCAGCAGGTGGATCTGGGATTGGTCTCTGTGGTTGTTTCTCATCAATGGCCAATCCCAGCCCAGCTGTCCAGACTGTCTGGGTCAGACACAAACCTTTGTTATTCATTCCTTTTCTATTCTTAGCCAGCCTTCTGATTAAATCCTTTCTTCTGTTCTTTTAGTAGAGTTTTAATATATTATCTAACATAAAATAATAAACCAAACCTTCTGAAACATGGAGTCAACTTTCTCATCCCTTCCCTCCTCTTGGGACCCCGTGAGCAATGCATCAAATGGTGACCCTGGCTGAAAAGACCACCACACCCCTTCGTGGGGGTTCCCTGAACCTACAGCAGATGGGCTCACTGGGGTGGACTCGCTGACCTTGGAGGCCTTTTCCAACCTGGAACATTCCATGGTTCTTCAGGAAGGATCCCATTTGTAGGCCTCTGCCTCGTGGGTTCAACCCCACGGATTTAAAACCTGGAGTTAAGCGGGTGCAACTTTTTGTGCACATCTGTCCTCGGATGTGGGGAGAGACGGGGACACTGACTTGGTGATCAGAACCTGATTTTATCCTGGGACACTGACTCAGTGATCAGAACTTGATTTTATGATTTTATTCTGGGACACTCTTGGTGATCAGAACTTGATTTTATCCTGGGACACTCTTGGTGATCAAACTTGATTTTATCCTGGGACACTCTTGGTGATCAGAACTTGATTTTATCCTGGGACACTCTTGGTGATCAGAACTTGATTTTATCCTGGGACACTCTTGGTGATCAAACTTGATTTTATCCTGGGACACTCTCGGTGATCAGAACTTGATTTTATCCTGGGACACTCTCGGTGATCAGAACTTGATTTTATCCTGGGACACTCTTGGTGATCAGAACTTGATTTTATTCTGGGACACGAGCACCTGTATACTTGTGGGGTTGGGCTGTCCATCTCTGCTCCCACCCACGCTTAGGATGGTTCTTTGCACGCTGGATCTCAAAAGATGAGTCTGCACTCTGGGTTTTTTCGGTGTTCAGAATTGTTTATTGTTTCTTTTCTACGAAGTCCCTTCTCTGCCCGACCTGGATCTGACCAGCAGGGCAGCCAAAGGCACTCTGACCACCCCCAAGGCGGGCACAGCTTTTATAACAAAAACTACGGATATCAGATTTACCTTTTATCCCCAATACCTGTCACCCTCGTCACCAAGTGCACCCTCACCCCAGAGCAATCCCCAGGTGCCAACACCACAGCAGGAGATGGATGGCAAGAAGAAGAAAGAAGAGCCCTGTGACACGCCCTGACTGCTCCATCTTGTCTCCATAACCCCCCTGTACCCAAACCCCAAAATCTGGGATTTACCCTATAATTGTGTCTTCCCTTCACCATTCCCACCCCAGTGATTCCCACAGGTTCCATCTCCTCACACACAGGTGGCACATCCCCAGATGGATCAGAATCCATCCACCAAGTGCTTCTGGCAACATTCCAAGGCTCCTGAGCCCCCCAAGGGTTCTCTGGACATCAGGAGGGATGGGCTGAGCTCCCACAGAGACTCTTTCAGGCACACTGGCAATGGGTACTGCAATGATCAGGTTACAATCTCACACACAAACTTCTGCACACAACAACATCTCCTGCTTGCAGAGTTTATTGGGATTTTCTTTCTCTGCTAAACCCCTTTGGTTTAATCCTCCTGCAATCTAGGTCTGATTTTCACAGTTCTGTTTGCTTTGGCCAAGGCATCCTGTTATCAAATCTTAGGTTAACCAGGTCCATCATCTGTTTTGTGTCCCCCAACATTCCAACTCTTGGAGGCCTCGTTGAAACAGGAATCTCCTCCAGCCAGGTCTCACAAGCTCCTGGAGATTTATTTCACACCCAAGACAGCTCAGCTACCTCAAATCAGCAGGATGGCTTCTGTGGCAGTGTTGGAAACAAAACACTTTTAATAAAAGGCAAAACAACAAATATCTTTGCAGAGAAAAACTAAACTAAGTGCCAGAAGTTCTTGTTCCTAGTAAAACACCTCACAAACACAATTGGCTCCTTGGTTCTCTTCTTTTTCTAATGAATTACTTCAGCAAACCTTTTTAGCTCCTGTCCAATTAATTATCCTTATGTTTAAAGTAAAATCCCCCAAGTCCTATAAAGTGTCTTTTTCGCTAATTAAAAAAAAAAAAAAAAATCTAAGTTTTTTTCCTTTTTAAGAAGACAAAAAATAATTTTGTCACTCCATCCACAAAAGACACATTGCTACACTCAGTCACAAACCCACCCAGCAGGGAGTGGATCCCAGAGCCCCAGATCCCTCCCAGCTCCCACTCCCACCCTCCAGAGCCCCCGTGGGGCTCAGCCCTTCCCTCCCTTCACCCTTCTGCAGACTGAGGATTGGGAAGGAACTTTCTGGCTCCTTCTGTTGTCATTCCTGCAGGGAGCCAACCTCTGTTTGCTCAGGATCAGGACACATCTGCATCTCCAGGAGCAATTTTCCTCTGCACCTGTAATTTTATCAATAAAAGGAATCAAAGGATGAAAAGATTCAACCCAGATGCTTAAATTTGGGGATGTGATGCTCAGACAAATAATTTTAACAAGATTCCCCCCCTAAACAAGTGGAAGACTGATCCATGTGGCCAAAACTGGTGTTCCCATCACTGGAGAAAAATCAACATTTCATTGTCCACTCACAACTCTCAGAGGCCTCAGTCAGACTCTGATTCTCTCCTTAATTTTCTCCATAAAATTCTCTCCTTAATTTTAATTTTCTCTCCTTAATTTTCTCCATATTTTTGAATAAATCTCCCTCTGAGCTCCATGACAGCCCTGGAACCAAACCCTGTGCTCAGTCTGGCACCAGCAGGAATTGTATCCAAACATTCCCTTAATTTCTGTGGGGAGAATGAGGGCAAGTCATTGTTCCATTTTTATTAATCACTGATAGCCATTATTATTAATAGTGAAAAATACTGGTTTTCCACAGCTTTTGGGGTTGTTTTTAGTTCTGGTTGCTTTGGTTGGATTTTTTTTAAGATACATTAAAGATTCTGGTGTCTAAACCTCTAAAGATTGAGTTTACCTCACCCTTTTAAAATCCAAGTGAAATAAAATCTTGTGGGATTCTCTTAAATCCTGAACATTAAAACAATGAATTCAAAACCAACAAAACCAAAACAATCCACCAAAGAAACAAAACCAAACCCCAGTTTATTTGTGAAGTAAAGACAGAGATGGATGAAAAAAATATTTATTTTCTTGATTTTTGAATGTTTCTGTCAGGAACAAAATTAAATTTCCAAGTGGAACAAGCCTGAAATGTGGGATTTAGGGTTAAACATTAATTTTCACCTTTTTTCTAATGTGGTTTCACTCGGTCATGACCTCCATAAATTATTTTCAAGCCCTTCTGGTGACCCAGAACTCCCCAAACAGATTTTCTGAAAGGAAGCAGGAATGGTGTTCCTGAAATTTATCATTTCCTGAGACTTTCTGATGAGTTTCACCTCTGCTGGCCTCTCCACTTCCAGAAATTCCAAGTTCTCCCTGAAACTGCTGCAGTGACTCAGCTCCAGCAGAGCACAGGAGTTTTCCCAAAAAAATCTGGTTAGGAAAGCAAACCAAGCTGGTGGAATTATGTCCACTTGGTATTCTCATCCAGAAACTTCTGGCCAGCAAATAAATAGGCAAATAATAATTATTTAATGAAGAATTAGAGCCCCATTCCCCTTGGAAAGTGACTTGGACTTGTTGAAAATAGGGATGTACCTGGCTCAATATGGACTGGTTATAATCCTTGATTTTAGGCAAATTTTATTCAGATTTTAGGACACAAAAAGAAACCCAGACACTGGATTTTGACTAAATTGGAGCTTGCTGGCCATTCCAGTTCCTGGAAATCCCAATTTAGTGCCACCAAATCACCCCCTGGGGGTGTTCAAGGAATCCATTTTTTAATTGATGGATCAAAGACTGGCCTTGATCTTGGAGATCTTCTCCAACCTGAATTATCCCAGGATTCTGATTCTACAGAGCTGCTGTAAAAGAAACCAGCACAAAGCTGATTTTGCCTCTGCAAGCAGCCAGGGTTTAAATCCAAAATCAGCCCAGAGCTCCCCCCTCTCTCTCTCTGCACTAATTGATCTCTTAATTGGCTCAGCCAACACAGCATCTGCATCACACCAGCAGCACTAATTGCTCCAAGGTCCTGGTGAAATGCTGGGCACTCCAAAGGCTGGGATCTGGGATCTGGGATCTGGGATCTGGGATCTGGGATGCGGGATGTGCTGAATTGATTCCAAAGGGGTCTGAGAGAGGGGGATCATTTTGGGAACCCCAGCAGGGAGAACTGGGGGGTTCCCCTCAGCTTCCAGAATGATGAGGATCCCCTGTTCCTCCCCTAATCCATGAGGGAAAAGAGGGAAAGGAAGGTCTTGTCCAAAGGTCAGGGAGAATTCCTAAAGGAATCTATTTATTCAGATTTATTTTTCAGTATTTATAATGGCTATTGTTGTTTTAATTTCAAAATATAAGAGAATCCCACAAGATTTTATTTCACTTGGATTTTAAAAGGGTGAGGTAAACTCAATCTTTAGAGGTTTAGACACCAGAATCTTTAATGTATCTTAAAAAAAATCCAAGCAAAGCAACCAAAACTCAAAACAACCCCAAAAGCTGTGGAAAACCAGTATTTTTCACTATTAATAATAATGGCTATCAGTGATTAATAAAAATGGAACAATGGCTTGCCCTCATTCTCCCCACAGAAATTAAGGGAATGTTTGGATACAATTCCTGCTGGTGCCAGACTGAGCACAGGGTTTGGTTCCAGGGCTGTCATGGAGCTCAGAGGAGATTTATTCAAAATATGGAGAAAATTAAGGAGAGAAAATTAAAATTAAGGAGAGAATTTTATGGAGAAAATTAAGGAGAGAATCAGAGTCTGACTGAGGCCTCTGAGAGTTGTGAGTGGACAATAAAATGTTGATTTTTCTCCAGTGATGGGAACACCAGTTTTGGCCACATGGATCAGTCTTCCACTTGTTTAGGGGGGGAATCTTGTTAAAATTATTTGTCTGAGCATCACATCCCCAAATTTAAGCATCTGGGTTGAATCTTTTCACCCCCTGATTGCCTTTAAAGCCATCACAAAGTTTGCTAAAATTCCTGAATGGAGGTCTGGAGTGTTGGACTGCTGATCCTTTCCCATCCTAAATTGGGATTTGTTCTGTAAGTGTCTCAAAATTCACTTCCCTGCCCCATTTTGGGTAACTCTGAGGAGCTGTTTGGAAGATAAGTTGGTTTTTGGGTGGTTGGGGGTGCTCACCTGGAGAGGAGAATCCAGGGAGAGCTCAGAGCCCCTGGCAGGGCCTGAAGGGGCTCCAGGAGAGCTGCAGAGGGACTGGGGACAAGGACGGAGGGACAGCAGCCAGGGAATGGCTCCCAGTGCCAGAGGGCAGGGCTGGCTGGGATCTTGGCAATGAGGAATTGTTCCCTGGCAGGGTGGGCAGGGCTGGGATGGAATTCCATCCCTGGATCCCTGGCAGTGCCCAAGGCCAGGTTGGACACTGGGGACAGTGGGAGGTGTCCCTGCCATGGCAGGGGTGGCACTGGGTGGGCTCTGAGGTCCCTTCCACCCCAAACCACTCTGGAATTCCATGTTTTTATCCCCCTGTGGTGTGGAATCCGTGTCCCAGGAGCTAAAATGCCAATTCCTGAGCAGTGGTTCTGATCCATCTCCCTCTGGATTTCTGTCTGGAGTGACTGAGAACATTTCACTCTGTCACAAAACAATTCAGTACAAGTTCCTGGCCTTTCATGTCCTGGGAATTTCAAGCCCACAAATCCCAGCTTTGGGAACAAATCTTGGATTGGCAGAAATCCTTTCATGGCTTGCCATGCCAGTGGCCTCTGGGAAAACAAACCAACATTTCCAGGACACAATTCCCAGCTTCCCTGGCCCTCTCTCAAACCAGGGCACAGCCAGGGAGGCATTTCTGAGTCACCCTGGCCAAAAGATGGTGTCACCTTCACCCTGGCACAGTTGTTGGCCTAAAAAAAGCTGGGAAGAGGAATGGGAATTGGGGCTCAGGAGCTGTAACACCAATAGGTGGCAGGCAGAGCTCAGACGTGTCGGGAATCGCCGGCTCCGGCTCCTTCCAGGGTGGGATGAGGGATTTGGGTTCTGCTGGAGCTGGGCAGGCCCTGGCAGGTTTTGGGTGATGGCAGCAGCCCCCCAAATTCCACATTCCTTTAGGGAATTCTGATGGATTGGGAGGCAGAGGGAGCAAGGACAGGAATGGTTGGGGTTTGGCAGCTCCAGGGATGGGATGCACTTGGAATGTTTGGTTGGTTGAGGTGTCAGCCTGCGCTGTTGGAAACCCAAGTGGGCCAAACATCTCCTGGAACTCCAGGAAAACTGGAGCAGTCACCAGCCACCTGTGTCAGGCTCAGAATTCCAGAATTATCAAGGCTGGGAAGAGCCCCCCAGGATCACCCAGTGCCACCCCAGCCCCACCAGCAGCACCCAAACCCTGTCCCCAAGGCCACATCCAGACTGCTCTGGGACAATCCCAGGGACTCCAAACCTCCCTGGGCAGCTCCTGCCAAGGCCTGACCACTCTGCCAGGGACATTTTCTGTCCCAGTCTCCAACCTGAGCCTGCCCTGGTGCCATCTGAGGCCATTTCCTCTCCTCCTTTCCCTGCCCCTCCTGGCAGGAGCTGTGCAGAGCAGGGAGGTCCCCCCTGAGCCTCCTCTTCTCCCCCAGATCCCTCAGCTGCTCCTCCCAGGATGTGTTTTCCAGCCCCTTCCCAGCTCCATTCCCTTCTCTAGACACCCTCCATCCCCTCAATATCCTTTTGAAGTATTCCCACAATTCTAAAAAGACCAAAAAAACCCATCCCAAAACAAATTTAAAAAAAAAAAAGGCAAAAGCAGCAGAAAGTCCTGTAAGCTGTTCAAGTTTTACCAAAGTACTAAATACTGTTAAAATATTCATGTTTAAAACTCCCCAGTTTCACCCAGAATTTGTGATTCTGAAGGAACAGAACATTCATTGACTCTTCCCCAGCCCTTCCCTCCCAGATCTCTCCTGGGAACACAACCTGGAGGCAGGACTGAGCAAATGTCCTGACCACAACGGGAGCACAGCTTTGGGCAGGGCCAAATCAGGGCCAGGTGGAAATTAGGAAAAATCTCACATCTTTTCTCCAGCCAGTTAAAGCACCAGGGAAAGTCTGTTTGCTAATTAAAGCTTTCCCATACTTTGAGAAGAAAAGTGGGATAATTTTAGGGTTTTGGTGCTTTCTTAAGGATATTTTTTCTGTGGGGTTAAGTAATTTAAAGGAATTGTTTTCCCAAGTGCCTGGGAAGGGATGAGTTTTAAATAATCATTGAAAAGTGGCTCCACAGAAAGGGTGGGAATCGTTATCCCTTTATTGCAGGGATGGGAGCATGGAGAAATAAATTAGGAGCTGAAGGACACTCAGCCAGCCTGGAAATGCTCAGGTAGAAAAAAGAAGATTTTTCTTCTACCAGGACCTGAATGCAAGAAATGTCTCCACAAGGCCTGGATGTATCAATCATGGAATTATGGAATGGTCTGGGATGGAAGGGACCTCAGAGCCCAACTCCAGCATCATGGAATCATGGAATGGTTTGGGATGGGAGGGATATTAAAGATCATTTTGTTCCACCTCTGCCATGGCAGGGACACCTCCCACTGTGCCAGGCTGCTCCAGCCCCAGTGTCCAACCTGGCCTTGGGCACTGCCAGGGATCCAGGGATGGAATTCCATCCCAGCCCTGCCCACCCTGCCAGGGAACAATTCCTCATTGCCAAGATCCCACCCAGCCCTGCCCTCTGGCACTGGGAGCCATTCCCCCTTTTCCTGTTATCCCAATTCCTGATGGATTGTCCCTCTCCAGCTCTCCTGGAGCCCCTTCAGACCCTGGAATTTACTTTGAGGTCTCCACACAAACTCCTCTCCTCTGTCACATCCACACTCTCTGAACAATCCCTTCACCCAGGATTTCTCTCCTGGGAAGCTGAGAAGCCTCAGAGAAAAGGAAAACAATTCTGATCTCCTTTGCTTCTCCTGTGCTGTGCCCATGTGGAATGTGTTTGGAGATTGTTCACCCCCAGGTGATTGTTCCAGTGCATTCTGCTGGGAGCTGTTTGCACTCTTTGCCCAGTCAGGGCCAGGCTGGGTCAGGGCTCTGGAGAGAGTCAGGAGTTTTCATTATTCTCTTTTTAGCCTTCTGTCTGTGTCCTTTCTGTATTATTTAGTATAGTTTAATATTCTTTAATATAATATAGTGCCACAAAATAATGCATGAGCCCTCTGAGAACATGGAGTCAGATGCATTGCTCCTTCCTTCCTCTGGGAATCCCACAGGTACAAGACTTCCCCAGGCTGAACATTCCCAGCTCTCCCATCCTGTCCTCCCAGGGGAGCTGCTCCAGTCCCCTAAGGAGCTTTGTGGCCTCCTCTGGACTTTTCCCAACATTTCCATGTCCTTCCCGTGTTGGGGACACCAGACCAGTGCAGAGCATTCCAGGTGGGATCTCAGAAGCCTGTAGTCTTTGCAGAGCATAAAATCCAGCCCAAAATAGGTTGGAAACCAAATATTGTGCAATTCTCAGCACTTGCCTGTGCAGAGGGAAGAGTGGAGAAGCAGATGGAAAAGCCAGGAAGATTGAGAGCCCTTGGGGGTTTATCTGGGGACTGGGACTGGTGGGGAGTCAACAAGAACTGCTTGGAAAGAGGAGCTGTGAGGGGTTTGAGCGGGGCTTAGGAGGATTTTATGTCTCCTTTATTGTGTGCATCACAAGCAGACACAGCCAGTGACTGTCACTCAGTGGGAAAAATTATTGCTGGGTTGATTGGATGTGTCTTTTTTCTCTGGTGACAGGGACAGCACCCAGGGAGGGGCTGGAGCTGAGCCTGGAGGGGTTTGGGTTGGATTTTAGGGCAAGGTTCTTCCCCAGAGGGTGCTGGCACTGCCCAGGCTGCCCAGGGAATGGGCACGGCCCCGAGGCTGCCAGAGCTCCAGGAGCCTTTGGCCAGCGCTGCCAGGGATGCCCAGGCTGGGCTGGGTGGGGTCTGGGCAGGGCAGGGATCACTGGGGATCCCCTCCAAATCAGGGCATTCTGTGATTGTCTATCAGTTCAAAATGTGTCAGTGTGCCTGAATTTGGGAATAACCCCCTGTGTAAATCACATGCAAAATTCAGTTGCATCCATTCCCAGCATTAGAAAAGCTGAAGTTGGGGCTGCCCCTGGATCCCTGGCAGTGCCCAAGGCCAGGCTGGACACTGGGGCTGGAGCAGCCTGGCTCAGTGGGAGGTGTCCCTGCCACAGCAGGGGTGGCACTGGGTGGGCTTTAAGGTCCCTCCCAACTCAAATCATTTTGTGATTATCTAATTAATATTAATTATCTCTCTTTTAAAAGATACTCATTATCTATCTTTGATTATCTAATTCCATGCAAAGTCCAATTTTCAAAGAATGTGAATTACCAAAGTGCCTTTTTTCTACATGTCCAAAATTTAAAAATGATCCTGACCTGGCAAAGAAATATTTGCCCTAAATTGGGACAATTCCAGAGGTGGATTTTACAAATCTCTACGAGTTTTATAAAAAGGTTGTGGAAGTGCCAGTTCTCCCCTCTGAGCTGTTCCAAAACGAGTGCAAATTCCTGCAAGTGGGGCTTTCTCCAGCTGGAAAAGTGTCTCTGGGATTTGTGTGTGCCTGAAACAACCCCAAACTCGGTGTTATGTAATTTGTGTAATTCCCAACATGTTCCAGCAGGCAGCTGAACGTGGGGCTGAGAGTTCAGCAGCAGTTTACCTTCGGAGGGGGAGGAACAACTGCCTGTGTCTCACCTTCCTGGGGATAAATCCTGCTGAAAGATGCCTCTCATTAAGGCTGAGTGTTTCTCCAAGAGCTTGGGAAGTGCAGCTGGGGCTGGGAGAAGCCAAACATTTCTTGGTGTCATCCCCATGGGGCAGAAACATCTTCAGGCCTTGGGATGTGAGCGTGGAGCAGGGAGCAGCAGTGGGATGGGATGTGGGAGCTCCTGGGGTCGCCCTGAGTTCCTGGAGGTGATTCCAGACACTTTTCATCACCCTGGCTCGGAGTCTCCCTCAGCCCTGGGCACGGAGCCGAGACAGAGCCGGGTTCCAGCCTGAGCCAGACTTAATGCTCCATGGCCCTGCCCAGCTCTGCACAGGAGAGAGCAGCTCCAACATTTGGATTTAGCATTTTAAGCTAAATTTAAGCATTTTAGCATTTTAAGCCCTCATCAATTATCCAGGGGCTGCACCGTGGAAATATTTCCTGATGTGTGTGGCCTGTCCATCCCCTGCCCCACGAGCTGGGTGGGACACCAGGAATTGTCTCCTCCTCAGCCTTTCCCTGTCTGAATTCAGAGCCTCTGAAGGGGATTCAGTGTTGGAGCCCTGGGTGCTGAGAATTCCAGAGTGTCTGTGCTGCCAGGCTCTGACCCCCAGAGACACTGCAGGGACCTGAGGGCCTGGAGAAGCTTCCAGAATGGAATGGCAGAGCTGGGATTGTGGGGGTGGAGTTTGGATAGAAGTGTGTGATATCCCAGGGTGGGAAACTCAGAGTTGGAGGGTTTAGAATGCAGTCAGAGAGAGAGAGCAAGGTGGAGGTGTCAGGGTGGAGGCTGCCTCCTTCTCCCTTCTCCCTTCTCCTTCTCCTTCTCTCCTTTCTCCTTCCTTCCTTCCTTCTCCTTCTCCTTCTCCTTCTCCTCCTTCTCCATGGGTTTGGGTGGTTTTGTGCCATTGGATAAAAAAGTCCCCACTGAGGGCACGGCTGGTTGGGTGTTGGGTTAAAAGTGAAAATAATTGAGGTGTCATTCCTGAATTGGACAGTTCATCCTCCAAAGGCCTTGCAGAGAGAGCTGGGGCTCCATTTTTAGTGTGTTGCAGTGAAGTGCTGCAGAGCTCAGGGTTTGTGAGGCTGTGACAGAGACCAGAACTGATCAACATCTGAGTCCAGCAAGAAATTCCCTCTCACACATTTCATCCTGACCCTGGTGAAAAGAAGTCAAGACTCCACAGTTCAGGACTTTTTTTTCCCAGTTTACCCACTGCTGATCTGGTTTTCCCAAGGGATTTTGCTGGGATGGTTGCCTGACAGTAACACCAGAAACCTGCTGGGTGTGAGGGGCTCACGTGAAAATCCCGAGGCTCCAAATGAAAAGGCTCCAAAGGAAAATCCTGAGGGTGGGAGTGAACATTCCTCTAGTCAGAGAAGACACAAATTCCCCTGAAACAAAGCCACTGCTGGGAATGCCAGGGGGCAATAAACACATTCTTTTCCAGGAGAAAGGGAAGGGCCAGGAGCAGGTTTAGGATATGCAGGAGTTCAGAGCTGCTGCCAAGCCCACGCCCACATGGAGGAGGGAGAGGCTGGGCTGCCACCCTCCAGTTCAAAGGCAATTCCTGCTCTGCATCCCTGCAGGACCACATTCCCAGCTCCAGAGCCACCAGCAAGGAATGACACATGAGTTGCTTTGCCTCAAAAGCGTCCTCAGGAGTTTTGTGACTCAGCCATTTCAGCTCCTTCCTCCTCTCTTTTCAGGATCAGGATCACCTCACCTCTGGATTCCCTTCTGGGAAAACAAGAGGGAGGTGTCACCAATTTTTCCTTCATTTAACACACTCTTCCTCCTCCTCCAGTCACACACCTTTGTTCCACTGCCTGCAGGTTTTCCCATGCCAATGGAATGAAATTCCAGGTTGGAGAGCTCTGGTGAAAATGTCATTGTGCTCAGCTGTGGGGCCAGAGGGCTTTGGCAGCTCCTGAGGTTTTATCTGGGCTTGGAAAAGTTCATAGTGGCAAGAGAAAATAAAGGGTAAAATAAAGTGTGAGGAGCAAGAAAGGGATTGGGATTGTGTCCCTGTGTCCCACAGGTGATTTCCCACCTGCAGAGCTGCCCCAGCCCTGGCCCAGCCCTGGAGGAGCTGGAGCTGCTGCAGAGAGCCCAGAGGAGGCTCCAGGATGGGCAGAGGGCTGGAGCAGCTCTGCTGGGAGGAAAGGCTGGCACAGCTGGCATTGCTCACCTGCACAGGAGAAGCTTTGGGCTGAGCTCAGGGTGGCCTTGCAGGGCCTGGAGGAGCCCCAGGAAAGCTGGAGAGAGACAATTCCCAGGGGATGCAGGGACAGCAGCCAGGGAATGGCTCCCAGTGCCAGAGGGCAGGGCTGGCTGGGATCTTGGCAATGAGGAATTGTTCCCTGGCAGGGTGGGCAGGGCTGGGATGGAATTCCATCCCTGGATCCCTGGCAGTGCCCAAGGCCAGGTTGGACACTGGGGCTGGAGCAGCCTGGCACCGTGGGAGGTGTCCCTGCCATGATTTTGTTGGAATGAGATGATCTTTAGGGTCCCTTCCATCCCAAACCATTCTGGAATTCCATGATTAACAGAGAGTGAGGATGAGGAGAGATCAGGGATGAAGCCATCCCACAGCAGGAGGCACAGGGAGCACTGAATGCTCAGGGGGAGGGAGAAAAGATGCAGGAGAAAAGCAACTTCCAAAGGTGTGGGGTGATCAGAAGTGCTGGGATTCCAGAGTGGGAAAAGCAAAACTTTTGGGAAATCCAACCCACCTGGATGTTCTTGCCGGGCATGACCACACAGAACAGAGCCTGGATTTCTCATTCCTTTGGGATTTTTGGCACTGATCATTTATTTCTGAGAGATCCCAACTCTGCACACTTAACCCTTTGTTGGGCAGCCTCCAGCAGTGGGAATGTTTTGGATAGCAGGATTTCTCATTCCTTTGGAAGAGAGGGAGAACCAGCAGCTCTCACAACCGCCCTGGTCATCCCTGTGAGAGCTGACTCCACCAGGAGTGGGAGGAAAAAACCTTCTCCACATGGAACACGCTGCCTTGGGGAGAGAAAAGGCTTCATTAAAACCAGGCTCACCAGAGCTGGCTGGATTTTATAGCCCTTCAAATGTGAAACATATTTACCAGCAGCCCTTTGGCAGTGCTGTAACCCTATTTATTAGTCTGTGTGTGTTCATAAATCCTCCTTTTATTCTCCTTTCTGTTCCTCCAAATTAACACCTCTTCCAGGAGGGAGATTACAAGAGAGATGATGAAGTGCCAGATTTGATCTCCTGGATCCTTCGTGCTCCTGAAGGGAAAGAAAAAAATCATTTAAAAAACCAAGGGATGAGCGAGGCAGGCAGCACAAAGCTTTGCTGCTGGTGGGGATAAGGCTGCCTTGCTCCTGCTGCTGTCCTCAGCCTGGTTTGGGCCAATATTCCAATATTCCAGTATTCCAGTATTCCAGTATTCCAGTATTCCAATATTCCAATATTCCAGTATTCCAGTATTCCAGTATTCCAGTATTCCAGTATTCCAATATTCCAGTATTCCAGTATTCCAGTATTCCAGTATTCCAGTATTCCAGTATTCCAATATTCCAATATTCCAGTATTCCAGTATTCCAATATTCCAGTATTCCATATTCCAGTAATCCAATAATCCAATATTCCAGTATTCCAGTATTCCAGTATTCCAATATTCCAATATTCCAATATTCGAGTATTCCAATATTCCAGTATTCCAGTATTCCAATATTCCAGTATTCCAGTATTCCAGTATTCCAATATTCCAATATTCCAGTATTCCAGTATTCCAATATTCCAGTATTCCAGTATTCCAGTATTCCAGTATTCCAGTATTCAAGTATTCCAATATTCCAGTATTCCAGTATTCCAGTATTCCAATATTCCAATATTCCAGTATTCAAATATTCCAACATTCCAATATTCCAATATTCCATATTCCAATATTCCATATTCCAATATTCCAGTATTCCAGTATTCCAGTATTCCATATTCCATATTCCAGTATTCCAGTATTCCAATATTCCAATATTCCAGTATTCCAGTATTCCAGTATTTCAATATACCAATATTCCAGTATTCCAATATTCCAATATTCCAGTATTCCAGTATTCCAATATTCCAGTATTCCAGTATTCCAATATTCCAATATTCCAGTATTCCAATATTCCAGTATTCCAATATTCCAATATTCCAGTATTCCAGTATTCCAGTATTCCAATATTCCAACATTCCAGTACTCCAATATTCCAATATTCCAATATTCCAATATTCCAATATTCCAGTATTCCAATATTCCAGTATTCCAATATTTCAATATTCCAGTATTCCAGTATTCCAGTATTCCAATATTCCAGTATTCCAAAATTCCAATATTCCAATATTCCAATATTCCAGTATTTCAATATTCCAACATTCCAGTATTCCAGTATTCCAGTATTCCAATATTCCGATATTCCAATATTCCAGTATTCCAGTATTCCAGTATTCCAATATTCCAATATTCCAGTATTCCAGTATTCCAATATTCCAGTATTCCAATATTCCAATATTCCAGTATTCCAGTATTCCAATACTCCTGTATTCCAGTATTCCAGTATTCCAATATTCCAATATTCCAGTATTCCAATATTCCAGTATTCCAGTATTCCAATATTCCAGTATTCCATATTCCAGTATTCCAGTATTCCCGTATTCCAATATTCCAATATTCCAGTATTCCAGTATTCCAGTATTCCAATA
Organism: Serinus canaria; assembly: GCF_022539315.1. Lineage (NCBI taxonomy): Eukaryota > Metazoa > Chordata > Aves > Passeriformes > Fringillidae > Serinus > Serinus canaria. The sequence goes on along the minus strand of NC_066313.1, from coordinate 113,139,498 downwards.
TTCCAATATTCCAGTATTCCAGTATTCCAATATTCCAATATTCCAATATTCCAATATTCCAGTATTCCAATATTCCAATATTCCACATTCCAACATTCCAATATTCCAGTATTCCAGTATTCCAATATTCCAATATTCCAATATTCCAGTATTCCAGTATTCCAGTATTCCAGTATTCCAATATTCCATATTCCAATATTCCAGTATTCCAGTATTCCAGTATTCCAATATTCCAGTATTCCAATATTCCAATATTCCATATTCCAGTATTCCAGTATTCCAGTATTCCAGTATTCCAATATTCCAATATTCCAATATTCCAATATTCCAGTATTCCAGTATTCCAATATTCCAATATTCCAGTTTCCAGTATTCCAATATTCCAGTATTCCAATATTCCAGTATTCCAATATCCAATATTCCAGTATTCCAGTATTCCAGTATTCCAATATTCCAATATTCCAATATTCCAGTATTCCAATATTCCAATATTCCAATATTCCAGTATTCCAGTATTCCAGTATTCCAATATTCCAATATTCCAGTATCCAATATTCCAGTATTCCAGTATTCCAATATTCCAGTATTCCAATATTCCAGTATTCCAGTATTCCAGTATTCCAATATTCCAATATTCCAGTATTCCAGTATTCCAGTATTCCAATATTCCAATATTCCAGTATTCCAGTATTCCAATATTCCAATATTCCAATATTCCAATATTCCAGTATTCCAATATTCCAGTATTCCAGTATTCCAATATTCCAACATTCCACAATTCCAATATTCCAGTATTCCAGTATTCCAATATTCCAATATTCCAATATTCCAGTATTCCAGTATTCCAGTATTCCAATATTCCAACATTCCAACATTCCAATATTCCAGTATTCCAGTATTCCATATTCCAATATTCCAATATTCCAGTATTCCAGTATTCCAGTATTCCAGTATTCCAATATTCCAATATTCCAATATTCGAGTATTCCAGTATTCCAGTATTCCAATATTCCAGTATTCCAATATTCCAATATTCCAATATTCCAGTATTCCAGTATTCCAGTATTCTAGTATTCCAATATTCCAATATTCCAATATTCCAATATTCCAGTATTCCAGTATTCCAATATTCCAATATCCATTTCCAGTATTCCAATATTCCAGTATTCCAATATTCCAATATTCCAATATTCCAGTATTCCAGTATTCCAGTATTCCAATATTCCAATATTCCAATATTCCAGTATTCCAATATTCCAATATTCCAATATTCCAGTATTCCAGTATTCCAGTATTCCAATATTCCAATATTCCAGTATTCCAATATTCCAGTATTCCAGTATTCCATATTCCAGTATTCCAATATTCCAGTATTCCAGTATTCCAGTATTCCAATATTCCAATATTCCAGTATTCCAGTATTCCAGTATTCCAATATTCCAATATTCCAGTATTCCAGTATTCCAATATTCCAATATTCCAATATTCCAATATTCCAGTATTCCAATATTCCAGTATTCCAGTATTCCAATATTCCAACATTCCAACATTCCATATTCCAGTATTCCAATATTCCAATATTCCAGTATTCCAATATTCCAGTATTCCAGTATTCCAATATTCCAGTATTCCAATATTCCAATATTCCAATATTCCAGTATTCCAGTATTCCAGTATTCCAATATTCCAGTATTCCAATATTCCAATATTCCAATATTCCAGTATTCCAGTATTCCAGTATTCCAGTATTCCAATATTCCAATATTCCAATATTCCAATTCCAGTATTCCAGTATTCCAATATTCCAATATTCCAGTATTCCAGTATTCCAATATTCCAGTATTCCAATATTCCAGTATTCCAGTATTCCCGTATTCCAATATTCCAATTCAGTATTCCAGTATTCCAGTATTCCAGTATTCCATATTCCATATTCCAGTATTCCAGTATTCCAATATTCCAATATTCCAATATTCCAATATTCCAGTATTCCAATATTCCAGTATTCCATATCCATATTCCAACATTCCAACATTCCAATATTCCAGTATTCCAGTATTCCAATATTCCAATATTCCATATTCCAGTATTCCAGTATTCCAGTATTCCAGTATTCCAATATTCCAGTATTCCAATATTCAGTATCCAGTATTCCAGTATTCCAATATTCCAGTATTCCAATATTCCAATATTCCAATATTCCAGTATTCCAGTATTCCAGTATTCCAATATTCCAATATTCCAATATTCCAATATTCCAGTATTCCAGTATTCCATATTCCAATATTCCATTCCAATTCCAGTATTCCAGTATTCCATATTCCAATATTCCAATATTCCAATTCATATTCCAGTATTCCAGTATTCCAATATTCCAGTATTCCAATATTCCAATATTCCAATATTCCAGTATTCCAGTATTCCAGTATTCAGTATTCCAATATTCCATATTCCATATTCCAATATTCCAGTATTCCATATTCCAATATTCCAATATTCCAGTTTCCAGTATTCCAATATTCCAGTATTCCATATTCCAGTATCCAATATCCAATATTCCAGTATTCCAGTATTCCAGTATTCCATATTCCAATATTCCAATATTCCAGTATTCCAATATTCCAATATTCCAATATTCCAGTATTCCAGTATTCCAGTATTCCAGTACTCCAATATTCCAATATTCCAATATTCCAGTATTCCAATATTCCAATATTCCAGTATTCCAATATTCCAATATTCCAATATTCCAATATTCCAGTATTCCAGTATTCCAGTATTCCAGTATTCCAATATTCCAGTATTCCAGTATTCCAATATTCCAATATTCCAATATTCCAATATTCCAGTATTCCAGTATTCCAATATTCCAGTATTCCAATATTCCAATATTCCAATATTCCAGTATTCCAGTATTCCAATATTCCAGTATTCCAATATTCCAATATTCCCGTATTCCAGTATTCCAATACGCCAATATTCCAATATTCCAATATTCCAATATTCCAATATTCCAATATTCCTGTATTCCAGTATTCCAGCATTCCAGTATTCCCATATTCCAAACTCCCTGCCAGGAGGGAACAGCCAGGGAGGCTGGGATCTGCTCCCAGGGAACAAGGACAGGAGGAGAGGCTGGGCCAGGGGAGGTTTATATTATATATGATATATATTATATATTATACACAATATATTGTACACAATATATCATATATTATCCTATTCTATCCTATTCTATTCTATGATATTCTATTCTATTCTATTCTATCCTATTCTATTCTATGATATTATATTCTATTCTATTCTATTCTATGATATTATATTATATTCTATTCTATGATATTATATTCTATTCTATGATATTCTATTCTATGATATTATATTCTATGATATTCTATGATATTCTATGATATTCTATTCTATGATATGATATGATATGATATGATATGATATGATATGATATGATATTATATGATATGATATTATATTATATGATATTATATTATATTATATTATATATTACATAAGATATATTATATTACATATTATGTATTATATACAATATAATATATATTATATACAATATAATATATATAATATATTATATATCGTATACAATATATAATATATAATATTATCTATATTTTAATATAAAAATGGATTACTATTTTATATAATCCACCATTTTTTTCATCAGTTTGTGCCATCCATTCCCACCTCTGCCTCTGCAGTTCCCAGAAATTGCTGTGGATTTGTTTTTTAGGTGCCTGAGAGTTTGGAGAAATTATTATTATTTTTTATTAAATATTTTAGGTGACTGAGGTTTATGTGGGATATTATCAAAAATTCCCCCATGGAAAGGGTGCCCAGGCCTTGGCAGGGGCTGCCCAGGGAGCTCTGCAGTGCCCATCCCTGCAGGTGTCCCCTGGAGGTGGCACTGAGTGCTCCGGGCTGGGCACAAGGTGGCCATGGGGCACAGCTGGCACTGCCTGGGCTGGGAGGGCTTGGCCAGCCTTAATCCTGGGATTCCAGAAAATTCCAAAACTCTCATGAATATCCCTGTCCAGCCTCGCTCTCTGCACAGTTCCTTGGAGAAGGAATGAAAATTCCCAGTGGAAATGGAGAGCCTGGAGGCGCTGTCTGATATTGGGACTGACTTTTCCAGACTTTTCCATGATAATATTCCAGGTTCCTGCTGCTCCTCATTCACTCCCAGCACCCAATTTTCCAGCTGTAAATAGAGAACAGCAGCATCCTCTCATCTCAGTCCAAGTGCCATGCTGAGACTGAGGGAGAAATCCAGCTCTGGGAGAAAAGTGGGATCATGGAACTTTCCAACCATGGAGATGAATCCAGCTGGACCTATGGCAAGGAGCTCATGACTGATCAGGTGGAATTTGGGAGAATCCATGGACAAATCTCACCCCTCTGGGCTGACAAGTGGTGATGGGAGATTGTTGAACCCCTGGAAGGGGAATCCCAGAGAAATGAGAGGTCTGGGAGCACTTGAGGGAACACCTGGATGGATTCTGCACCTGGAACAAGGCTGGATGTGGGACACATGAGGAAGGAGAACAGCAGTGGGAAGGGATGGTGGGATTCTGGTGGATGGCAAGGAATGCCAGCCAGGAATGTTCCCTGGGAGCTGGGAGAGCCAACCCTGTCCTGGGGAGCCCCAGGCCCAGAATTCCCTGGTTTTCAGAACATCCCATCCCATCCAACCCTGTCCTGGGGAGCCCCAGGCCCAGAATTCCCTGGTTTTCAGAACATCCCATCCAATCTTGTCCTGGGGAGTCTCAGGCCCAGAATTCCCTGGTTTTCAGAACATCCCATCCAACCCTGTCCTGGGGAGCCCCAGGCCCAGAATTCCCTGGTTTTCAGAACATCCCATCCAACCCTGTCCTGGGGAGTCTCAGGCCCAGAATTCCCTGGTTTTCAGAACATCCCATCCAACCCTGTCCTGGGGAGCCCCAGGCCCAGAATTCCCTGGTTTTCAGAACATCCCATCCAATCCAACCCTGTCCTGGGGAGCCCCAAGCCCAGAATTCCCTGGTTTTCAGAACATCCCATCCCATCCAACCCTGTCCTGGGGAGTCTCAGGCCCAGAATTCCCTGGTTTTCAGAACATCCCATCCAACCCAACCCTGTCCTGGGGAGCCCCAGGCCCAGAATTCCCTGGTTTTCAGAACATCCCATCCAATCCAACCCTGTCCTGGGGAGCCCCAGGCCCAGAATTCCCTGGTTTTCAGAACATCCCATCCAATCCAACCCTGTCCTGGGGAGCCCCAGGCCCAGAATTCCCTGGTTTTCAGAACATCCCATCCAACCCTGCCGCACCTCACTTCAAACCCATTCCCACTATCCTGGGAATCCTGTGTCCCACTGTCTGTAAAATTCCTATAAAAATCCCTCTCTCTCCTTTTCCCAAGCCCCTGGAAGAGCTCCGAGCTCTCCCCAGAGCCTTCTCCCCACCCCCAGCAGAAACATTTACCTTTTTCTCTCCTTTTTAACATATTTCTGGTTATTTGTGCCCTGCCTGAAAGGGGGAATTTGAGGAAAAGCTGCTGATTTAGTGGGGAACAAGTGAAATGGTCAGAAATGTTGGTTGTTCCTTTATTAACAGTGCCAATCCCCTGATGAACCCCAAAAACCATCAGTGGATTTTGAGACGTTTGCTATTGATCATTGATAAATCTGGTCACTGATTAATGTTTTGAATAATCAAGGCTGCAAACCAAAAGAAAGCAGAACCAACCAAACCCAAATAAAACAAAATAAATCAAAATAAAACAAAACAAAAGGCCCCCCCCCTAAACCCAGCCCACCCCCCTCAGCTTCATTAGAGCCACATTCCCCCAACTGGAAGCTGAGCCTTTTTGAAATGGGGCTGCAGCTCCTTCCAATTATGCAGAGCAATTAGAGAAGCTCATCAAGACATTCTGAGGTCTCATTAGGGAGAGTGTTGGGTTGCTGCAGACATCTGCAGAGATTTCAGCAGCGTCTGGGGCTCATCTCCCCCTCCCAGCCACATTCCCACTCTCTGGGAAGAGTCAGACCGTGACTCCCTTCTCTTTAAAGGCTGCTCTGTGCTCTCCATTTATATTAAATATTCTTCATTTATAGTGGGTGATTTTAAAAATAATAATAATAAAAAAATCTGATTTTTTTTCATGCTGTCAGAGGTTTGAAATAGAAAAAAAAAAAAACTCCGCTGAATTTAGCTGGGTTTTTTTTTAGCTTTCATAATTCAGCTTCCTCAGGGAAATAAATAAGATTTCCAAGGCAGAATTGTTGGGTATTTCCTGATGGGAAAACAGTTCACAGCCTGTGCCTGAACGGTGAGAAATGGAAATCTATAAATTTGGGTGAAGAAAGAGCTGAAATAAATAAAAATGTTATTTTCTTACAGCTTTCATGGGAGGTTTTAAACTGGATCCTCCTGCTTGTGGAAAACAGTGCTGGGGATCAAAGACAGAACAACAAAGTTTGCTTAAAAAGTTGTTTTTTATGGATAAAAATTCGCTGTATTTCCCTTTGTTTGTGTTGGTCCATCCATCCCTGCTGTTGTTTGGGCTCTGGTTGTGTTTTTTTTTGCTGCTGCTCGTTGTCATGGAAAATGCTGCCCAAAGCCAGAGAGCCAAGAGATAAGAGCAGAGCTTTTCCTGGATATTTTGGTTCATTTTGGAATGCTGCACTGAAGTTTAGGGAGAAAATTTATGGGAGAGGCCAAATAAATAATTTCAGGGAGCGCAGCTTTTTAACTTGAGGAGGCAGAGGGATGGAGGAGGAATTCCAGAGGGTAAACCAGAGATTCCAGCTGGAGTGAGTGGCATTCCTCAGGAGCTCCACCTTGGATGGTCCCCAGGGATGAGGATTCTGGCTCTCACGGTGCTGCAGGAAAATCAAGTTCAGAAATGTCACCACTGTCACTTTGATGTATATTATATGATATTATATGATATCTATATTATATTAGTATGAGAGTAGATGATATGTATGATGAGAGTAGATTATATAGATGAGATGATAGTAGATGATAGTATATTAGAGTATGAGATGGATAGTAGAGGAGATGATATGATAGGAGATGAGAGGAGAGTAGAGTATATATATTATATAGTAGATTATATAGATCATAGTATATCATATCATTCATATTATCATATCATTAGATATATGATATTAGATCATATCAATAATATATATTATAATATATAATATAATATATTATGTATTATATATTGTATATTATATAGAATAGAGAATATAGAATATTATCTATATTTTAATATAAAATGGATTATTATTTTATACAATCCACCAGTTTTTCCATCAGTTTGTGCCATCCATTCCCATCTCTGCCTCTGCAGTTCCCAAAAAAAGCTGTGGATTTGTTTTTTAGGTGCCTGAGAGTTTGGAGAAATTATTATTATTTTTTATTAAATATTTTAGGTGACTGAGAAATTATTGCCTGCTCGTTTCAAGGGGAATTGGAGGGCTCAGATCTCCTTTTCCAGAGTGCCAGGGCAGCATTTTGGATATGGAAAGCAAGCCTGGCTTTACTGAGCTCAGCTATGTCAAGATCAATTAATCTCGAGTCTAACTCTGAGCCAGTCACACTGGAGTGGGTTTTGAGTGCAGCAAAAATGAAATTGTCCCATGCACATAATCCCAAAGGACTTTGCTGCAGTATCTGTGTATTTAGGACCGGTTTTATTTTAGTTTGAGATTCCCAGAGCTCAGCCCTGGATGGAACTGGAGCTGGGATTTTTATACCCAGAAGAAATGCTGCTCCTCTGGTCAGGTTTTATTTCAATTCCCTCACACAACTCAATTCATTAATTCAATTAATCAATAATATATTCAATAAAGTATTTATGTATATATAATATATAAAGGTTCAATTTTTCCCCCCCAATATCCAATCTGAACCTCCTCTGGTGCAGCTTGAGGCTTTTTCTTCTTGAGTGGAGTTTATTTCTGCTGGGAAAAAAGTGAATAAAACCTGGATTTTCCCCCATTGAATTCAGCTCCTTGGGTTTGTCCAGCCTGGAAAAGAAAAAATTGGAAATATCCCTCAGAGTCTGCTCTTCATCCCTGTGGATTCCTGCTGTCCCATGGCACTCAGGGGTGGAATTGAAGCTGTTTTTGCCCCAGAATTCCCCAATTTCCATCAATTTGGGGTTTCCTAATGGAAAATTTAACCCTTTACTGGTCCAAAGTTGAAGTGCAGCTACACACAGGGAAATTTATAATAATGAGGGAATCACAGAATCATCAAGGCTGGAGAGATCTTGAGCATCATCTCCAAAATCCCCAGGGCACCTCCTGGCAGCT
>NC_066313.1:113059301-113130661 GCF_022539315.1 Serinus canaria | reverse complement strand
TCATTCAGCAGCAACACGCTTCGTGGGGCTCATCTCCCCCTCCCAAGCCACTTCCCCACTCTCTCTGGGAAAGTCAGGAAACCGTACTTCCCTTCCTCTCTCTCTCTTTTGTAAAGGCTGCTCTGTGCTCTCCCATTTTATATTATAATATTTCTTCTTTATAAGTGGGTGATTTTAAAAAAAAAAAATCATATAAGATAAAAAGCTGATTTTTTTTTTTTTTTTTTTCATGCTGTCCAGAGGTTTTTTGAATAGAAAAAAACATTCCGCTGGAATTAGCGCTGGGTTTTTTTTTTAGCTTTCCAATTCACAGACTTTCATCTTCCTCCGCTTCAGCTTCCTTCCTCAGGCAATGACATAGATTTCCAATTCCAAGGCAGAATTGTTGGTATTTCCTGATGGAAAACAGTTCACAGCCGGTGCCTGAATGAGTTGAGAAGGAAAGTCTATAAATTTTGGGGTGAAGAAAGAGCTGAATAAATAACTGTGTATTTCTTTCTCTTTACAGCTTTCATGGGAGGTTTGAAATAACAACAAAAACTGGAATAAGCAACCCTCCTGCTTGTGGAAAACATTGCTGGGGATTCAAAGCAGAAAACAACAAAACAAAGTTTTGCTTAAAAAAAATGAAAAAAAAAAAATTTGTTTTTATTTTTTTTATATATGGATAAAAATTCACTGTAATATTTCCCCTTTGTTTGTGTTTGGTCCATTCTCCCTGCTGTGTTTTGGCTCTGGTGTGTGTTTTTTTGTGTTTTTTTTTTTTTTTTTTTTTTTTTTTTTTTTTGTTTTTTTTTTTGTTTTTTTCTTTTTCTTTTTTTTTTTTTTTATTTTGTTCTTTTTTTTTTTTTTTTTTTTTTTTTTTTTTTTTTTTTTTTTTTTTTTTTTATTTTTATTTTTTTTTTTTGTTTTTTTTTTTTTTTTTTTTTTCTGTTTTTTTTTTTTTTTTTTCTTTTTTTTTTTTTTATTTTTTTTTTTTTTTTTCTTCTTTTTTTTTTATTTTTTTATTTTTTTTTTTTTTTTTTTTTTTTTGTTTTTTCTTTTTTTTTTTTCGTTTTTTTTTTTTTTTTTTTTTTTTTTTTTTTTTTTTTTTTTTTTTTTTTTTTTTTTTTTTTTTTTTTTTTTTTTATTTTCTTTTGTTTTTTTTATTTTTTTCTTTTTTTTTTTTTTTTTTTCTGTTTATTTAATTTTTTTTTTTTTTTTGTTTTTTTTTTTTTTTCTTTTCTGCTGTTATGTTTTTTTTTTTACTTTGCTTTTTTGTTTTTTTTTTTTTTTTTTTTCGCTGCTCTGCTCGTGTCAATGGAAAAATTCTGCTGCCCAAAGCCAAGAGCCAAGAGAAGATAGGCAAGCTTTTCCTTCCTGGATATTTTGGTTCATTTTGGAATGCCTGCACCTGAAAGTTTATTTAGGGAGAAAATTTATGGAGAGGCCAATAAAATATTGCATTGCCACAAGGGAGCGCAGCTTTTTAAACTTGAGGAGGCAGAGGGATTGGAAGAGGAATTTCCAGAGGGTAAACCAGAGATTCCCCAGCTGGAGTGTGGTGCATTCCCTCAGGACGCTCCACCTTTGGATGGTCCCCAGGGAGGAGGATCTGGCATCTCACACAGGCTCTCGCCTCTCCACGTTGCTGCGGAAGGAAAATCAAAGTTCAGAAATGTTCACCACTGTCACTCACTTGTGATGTTATCTTATTCGATTATATTATATTCTATTAGATATATATTATACTTCATATTATCTTATCTTAATTATAATTATATTATACTTATATTCTCTTCTATTCTCGTATCTTCTCTTATCGCTCTCTCTTTACTCTACTACTTACTACTTATATTATACTGCTATTCTCTTACTAGTCTCTTATATTCTAACTTATATATCATAGTTAGTTCATGATATCCTATTAGATTATTCTATTATCATCTATCCATTATATTATATCATCTTATACATGAGTCTAGCGAGATTTATCATATCAGATTATTTATCACTCATATTATATCATATCATCTTAGCTCATAATCCAATAATAGCTCCGTCTCTAAATCTACTACTCTAGAATATCTTCTGTTTATATATTGGATATTTTATCAGAATCGCGTCTAGCGATATTACTCTCTATCTTCATTATACAACTCTGGCTTAATTCATTTTTTCTTTATCTACCCAATCCACCGGTTTTTCCCTCAGTTTGTGCCATCCCTTTCCCAGCTCTGCCCTCTGCGTTTCCCAAAAAAGCTGTGGATTTGTTTTTTTTAACGGTTAGTCTTCATCGGTGCCTGCGAGTGTGAAATTATTATTGAATTTTTTATTAAAGATTTTGAGGTGACGGAGCAATTCTTGCCTGCGCGTTTGCAAGGGGATTGGCGGGCCTCAGATCTCTTCCCTTTTCTCCGAGTGTCCAGTCAGGGCAAGTCATTTTTGGATATGGAAAAGCAAGCCATGGCTTTACTAAATACTGAGCTCAGCTATGGGTCCACGACGATCAAATTAATCTCGAGTCTAACTCCTGAGCCAGTCACACACTGGAAGTGGGTTTTGAGTGCAGCAAAAAATGAAGTTGTCCCATGCACATAGTCCCAAAGGCCTTTTGGCGCTGCAGTTATCTATCTGTGTATTTTTTAGGACCACCGGTTTTTTATTTTTAGTTTTGAGATTCCCAGACAGAACTCAGTCCCGGGATGGCACTGGAGCTGGGAGTTTTTTATTTATTATTTATATTATTTTTTTATATTATTTTAAAAATATAAATAAATAAAAATACTATTAATAATTATAAAATATATAAATACCCCAGAAGAAAAATGGCTGCTCCCTCTGGTCCGGTTTTAATGTCACATTTCCCTCCACACAACGCTCAATTCACTTATATATCAATTCCATCACTCAATATAATTTCCCATAAAGTATTTATTGTATATAATATATATAGTTCAAGGTTTTTTCTTTTCCCGTTTTTTCGTTCCCCCCCAATTGCCACTCTGACCTCCCTCCACCGCCCTTCCTCGGGTGCAGCTTGAGGGCTTTTCTTTTTTCTGCTTGACTTGGAGGTTTGGATTTCTTTTGTTCTAGTTCTTTTTTTTCTCTGGTCGGCTGAAAAAGTGAATAAAAAAAAACCGGGATTTTTCCTTTTTCCTTTTTTTTTCCCCCCCTTGATATCAGGCTCCTTGGGGTTTGTTATCCCGCCCGGAAAAGAAAATTGGAAATTAGTCCCTCAGAGTGCTGCTCTTCATCCCTGTGGATTCCTGCGTCCCATGGCACCTCGGGGTGGAATTGAAGACGTTTTTTTTTGCCCCCAGAATTCCCCAATTTCCATCAATTTGGAGTTTCCTAATGGAAAATTTAACTCTTTACTGGTCCAAAGTCGAAGTGCAGCTACACGTGCCCCCTAAATGTGCCAGACTAAAGGTGCAATAATCAGAGCCAGGGCCTTGCACAACGTCTCTCCCTCAGAGAGGTGTTTATTTCCTAAAAATAGAAAAATTACTTCAGGAAAACATTTCCTGGCCGGATAAGGTTCTCATTTCCAGCATTCCACACGCTGCTTGCACATGTCAGGGGAGGACGTTCATCCCTGAGGAAGAAGGATGGATGGCCCTGTGGTTTGGATGCCTTGAGAGGGGACCTGGAACAGAGGCCGGGCAGAGTTAAAGAAAAAAGCAGGGATTTGTTAAAATGGCCTTTAAAGGATCCAGCCTGGGCAGCACCAGAGCCCAGCTGGGGCTGCACCCAAAATAGACCAAAATGGACCAAAATGGACCCAAAATGAATCAAAATGGACCCAAAATGGACCCAAGATGGACCCAAATGTACCCAAGATGAACGAAGATAAACCAAAATGTACCCAAAATGGACCCAAGATGAACCAAAAGGGACCCAAAAAGAACCAAAATGGACCCAAGATGAACAAAGATGGACCCAAAATAGACCCAAGATGAACCAAAATGAACCAAAATGGACCCAAGATGAACCAAAATAGACCCAAGATGAAGCAAAAGGGACCCAAAAAGAACCAAAATGGACCCGAGATGAACCAAGATGGACCCAAGATGAACCAAAATGGACCCAAAATGGACCCAAGATGAACCAAAATGGACCCAAAATGGACCCAAGATGAACCAAAATGGACCCAAAATGGAGCCAAGATGAACAAAGGTGGACCCAAGATGGACCCAAGATGGACCGAAAATGAACCAAAAATGGACCCAAGATGAACCAAGATGGACCCAAAATGGACCCAAAATGGACCCAAAATGGACCCAAGATGAACCAAGATGGACCCAAAATGGACCCAAGATGAACCAAAATGGACCCAAGATGAACCCAAGATGAACCAAAATGGACCCAAGATGGACCCAAAATGGACAAAGGATGGACCAAAACGGAGCCAAGATGAACCAAAATGGACCCAAGATGGACCCTGGGTCAGGAGTTTTCTCACTTTTATAGGTTTTGGTCCATTTCCATATTGGGGTTAACTGTCCAATTCCAGCTCCAGGTTATGCAGCCCCATCCTCCCAGTCTGCTCTCCTCAGTTTGCTGCTGTTTGTACCCTTGGGGCCTGGAGAGGATTGTTTGGTGTGACTGAGCTCTGAGGAGAACTTGCTAACACTTGAGATGAAGGTCAGAGTTACCCACGAGTGCAGCACAAAATCTGGAAACCATAAAAGCCAAAACTCAAGGCATCGGTGTCACCCAGGGGATGGAGAATTGTGAGGGCTCCATGGCTCCGGTGAGGTGCCACCACCACAGCTCCAGGGAAGAGGTGCTGGGCCTCCTCCTCCTCCTCCTCCTCCTCCTCCTCCTCCTCCTCCTCCTCCTCCTCCTCCTCCTCCTCCTTCCCTGGCTTTTGGCTGGGAATGTTTCCCTGCTCATCTTTCCCTGGCAGAGAGGAGCTTTTGGCCACCACAGCTCCAGGAGTGCTGTGAGAGGTTCCTCGACCTGCTGCCCTCAGAGATGAGATTTTGTTTAATCCATGAAAAACCCGGATGAGCTTTGGGATCTCAAACTGAGATCCCAATATTTTCCATCTATGGAAAATACTCCTAACATTCAAACACCATCTTTCCCAACCTCAAAATCCTAATAAAAAAGAAATTTCAGGTGCCAATAAAGACATAAAATCTATTTATTTCTTAATGCAAGACAATTTTCAGGCACCAATAAAAGTCAATCCTATTTGAGGATTTAGGAATAAAATCCTCACTGATTTCAAATTTGTGTGGCTTCCAAATATTCCAAACAAGGAATAGCAGGAAAAAATTCCACTACACAAATCATTCCAAATTAAGAAAATGTCAGGGGTTTGATGTAATTAGTGGCAAAGAATTTTTTGTGCTTTTTCCTTCAGGAAATCATGAGGAATTTCCATGGAAATGCCTTGGCAGGGGCTGCCCAGGGAGCTCTGCAGTGCCCATCCCTGCAGGTGTCCCCTGGAGGTGGCACTGAGTGCTCTGGGCTGGGCACAAGGTGGCCATGGGGCACAGCTGGCACTGCCTGGGCTGGGAGGGCTCTGCCAACCTAAATCCTGGGATTCCAGTCAAAAGGAGTGAAGAGAAACATCACTGAGTTAGGAGGGTGCTGAAACTTTTCATATTTTGATGCTTTCTTTAATTTCTCTTTTTCTTTCGCCAACCAATCCCAAACCAATCCCAAACCTGTCCCAAAACAATCCCAATGCAGTCCCAAACCATTCCAAATCCAATCCCAAATCAGTCCCAAACCTGTCCCAATCCAGTCCCAAACCAGCCCCAAACCAATCCCAAACCTGTCCCAATCAAATTCTAATCCAGCTCCAAACCAGTCCCAAACCAATCCCAAATCAATCCGAAACCAATCCCAATGCAGTCCCAATCCAGTCCCAAACCAGCCCCAAACCAATCCCAAACCAGCCCCAATCCAGTCCCAAACCATTCCCAATCCAGTCCCAAAGAAGCCCCAAACCAATCCCAAACAAGCCCCAATCCAATCCAATCCCAATCCAGTCCCAATCTAGTCCCAAACCAATCCCAATCCAGTCCCAATCCAATCCCAATCCAGTCCCAATCCAGTCCCAAACCAGTCCCAAACCAGTCCCAAACCAGTCCCAAACCAGTCCCAAACCATTCCCAATCAAGTCCCAAACCAGCCCCAAACCAATCCCAAACCAATCCTAGTCCAGTCCCAATCCAGTCTCAAACCAGTCCCAAACCATTCCCAAACCAGCCCCAAACCATTCCCAATCCAGTCCCAAACCAGTCCCAAACCAGTCATAAAGGCTGGAGGTGCTCAGGCCAGACACTTCCCACAGTTTGGAACCAACTGGGCTCAGGCCCTTTGACTCCTTCCACTGGGATTTCACTGGGATTTCACTGGGAATTCACTTGGATTTCACTGGGAATTCACTGGGAATTCACTGGGATTTCACTGGGATTTCACTGGGAATTCACTGGGAATTCACTGGGATTTCACTGGGATTTCACTGGGATTTCACTGGGATTTCACTGGGATTTCACTGGGATTTCACTGGGAATTCACTGGGAATTCACTGGGATTTCACTGGGATTTCACTGGGAATTCACTGGGATTTCACTGGGATTTCACTGGGAATTCACTGGGAATTCACCGGGATTTCACTGGGATTTCACTGGGAATTCACTTGGATTTCACTGGGATTTCACTGGGAATTCCTGCCTGAGGAGCTCCTTCCCCCTTTGCTCAGCAACACAAAGACCTCAAACCCATGGAAAATTCCCTGATTTTAGGTCAGTCGTGGCTTGTTGGAGTAAATCCCGGAGCTGTTGGGGTGTGGAGAGGTGCAGAGGCTCCTCCTGGGAACCTGGCACGCTGTACCCCCGGGAGAGGAGGAGGTTACACAAATTATTTCCCTGCCTGGATGCTGTGGGCAGAACCCTGGACTGGGAAAGTGTTCAAGGCCCCGTCCCCATCATCCATGGGGAACAGGGGTTTGGGGGGGAAAAAACCCCAGGAAAGGAAAGGCTGTGAGGGGGAACTGAGCAGCAAATCCCCTCCTCCAGCCCCACCATCCAGGCAGAAACCAGATCCCAGGCTCGGAGCCACGGGGCCACACAGACACCGAGTCAAAATTTCATGTACTTCCCTTAAATGATGATGTAATTCCAAAGTTCTCCGCAGCTCAGGGAAATGAATGACTCAGCGTCTTGTTTCAGCTCCCTCCAGCCGTGCTTTCAGCTTTGGTCAGCATCAAACAGGGATTTTTGGGGGCTGGCGGGGGGGGATCAGGGGTCTGGCTGCTGTTCCCATCAAATCCGTGTCACAAATCCCTCCAAGCTCTGTTTTGGGAAGGGCACACGTGGCTTTGGTGTCGAGTAACAGCCTGGAGGAGAGAGGGAAATAGCAAAGGGAAAAAGGGAAATGAAAGCAGGCAGAGGGGAAAAAAAATCCCACATAAAAACAAGGGAAAATGTGAGTGAAATGGAGATGAGGATTTCAGTTTTCTAACCACAGCCTCAAGGTCCTGATTTGTGAACAGGATGTGACTTCATGCTCTTGTGGGCACCAGGAACCAGAACGGGTGAGAGAATCCTTCTGGAGCCTCAGGTCTAATTCCATTTGGGAAAGAAAAATCCCCAAATCCTTTCCATTGGTAGATTTGGAATCCCAGTTCTCAGGAGAACCTGTCCCAGCTCCTGCCCTGTTCCACCACTTCTGCCAGCCTCCAGAGCCAGAGGGAAGCTGCTCCTTCACAGGAAGGAAGGAATTGTTCCTTTAGGAATTTTTGATTCTTTGTCTACTTTTTCTGCTTCTGTCAGGGTCAGGATTGAAAGTGCTTGAGATGGTATTTCGTGTTCAGGTTCAAATATTTCTCATTTCTTATTTCTTTTATATTACAGTCTTACAAGTTGTGAGTTCTACAGCATTCTACTAACAAGCTACAAAACGGCCAACTATCTCTCTGCAAGGCCTTTGGAGGATGAACTGTCCAATTCAGGAATGACACCTCAATTATTTTCACTTTTAACCCAACACCCAACCACCCGTGCCCTCAGGGGGACTTTTTTATCCAATGGCACAAAACCACCCAAACCCATGGAGAAGGAGGAGAAGGAGAAGGAGAAGGAGAAGGAGAAGGAGAAGGAGACGGAAGGAGAAGGAGAAGGAGAAGGAGAAGGAGACAGAGAGGAGAAGGAGACAGGAGAAGGAGCAGGAGAAGGAGAAGGAGAAGGAGAAGGAGAAGGAGCAGGAGAAGGAGAAGAAGGAGAAGGAGAAGGAGAAGGAGAAGGAGAAGGAGGAGAAGGAGCAGCCTCCACCCTGACACCCCCACCTTGCTCTCTCTCTCTGACTCCATTCTAAACCCTCCAACCCTGAGTTTCCCACCCTGGGATATCACACACTTCTATCCAAACTCCATCCCCACAATCCCAGCTCTGCCATTCCATTCTGGAAGCTTCTCCAGGCCCTCAGGTCCCTGCAGTGTCTCTGGGGGTCAGAGCCTGGCAGCACAGACACTCTGGAATTCTCAGCACCCAGGGCTCCAACAAGGAATGATGAAAGAACAAATGGTGACAGCTGGAAACCTTCCTGCCTGGCAGCTGAGGTGTCACAGTGTGACACTGCCACTACAGCCCTGGGTGACATGAGGACTGCAGCTCTTGGAATGAGAGCAATTCCTGCTCAGCTGGCAGGAATTGCTCACTCAGCCTCTGCTGCAGAGTTTAAGGTGCTGTCAGAGAGGTGAACCCCACGTTTCCCCACCTTTGCAGCCCAAAATTTGGCTGAGAAGGCCACGGGACCAGGCTGGGGACAGGAATAGTGTGGCCAGCAGGAGCAGGGCAGGGACTGTCCCCTGGGCTGGGCCCTGGGTTTGGTTTTGGGACCCTCACCTCAAAATGACCTGGAGGGGTTGGAGCGTGTCCAAAGGGCAGTGGAGATGGGGAAGGGCTGGAAAACAAATCCTGGGGGGAAGAGCTGAGCTGGGGGGGCTGAGCCTGGAGCAAAGGAGGCTCAGGGGGGACCTCCCTGCTCTGCACAGCTCCTGCCAGGAGGGGCAGGGAAAGGAGGAGAGGAAATGGCCTCAGATGGCACCAGGGCAGGCTCAGGGTGGAGACTGGGACAGAAAATGTCCCTGGCAGAGTGGTCAGGCCTTGGCAGGAGCTGCCCAGGGAGGTTTGGAGTCCCTGGGATTGTCCCAGAGCAGTCTGGATGTGGCCTTGGGGACAGGGTTTGGGTGATGCTGCTGGGGCTGGGGTGGCACTGGGTGATCCTGGGGGGCTCTTCCCACCCTGGTGATTCCATGATCCTGTGATTCTGCCCACTCAGATTTGCAGGTGCTGCTTTGAGGCCTCCAGCCCTTCCTTTCAGCCCAGGGAGCAAAGCAGTGAAGGGCTGGGAATGTGATGGTGCTTCTGATGGTGCTGCCATGGACTGAGGGCAGATTTCCTCCTGTCCAGCTGGGGAAGCCTTGGGAAGGCTGGCCCAGAGCAGGGGCTGGGCAGAGCTAAAGAATAAATCAGGGATTGATTCCAAGGATCTCCTGCATGGACCCACCCTGGGCAGCACCAGAGCCCAGCCAGGGCTGACCCCAAGATGACCCAAAATGGCCCCAAAATGCCCGGCCGGGCACGGGGTCTCTCCCTGGGATCAGCTCTGCTCCATTCCCACCTTGCAGTTCATTGTCCCAGCCCAGCTTTAGCCCAGGCACTCCCACCCTGCTTGTTTTTCTCTCTCCAGCCCACGGGGTTTGTGCTCCTGGGCTGAGATTGGGATCATTTGTCCTTGGTGCCCAGCTGGAGCAGGAATTGTTTTGTCTCCCTGCTCTGTGCACAGAGCTCTCCATCCCATAATATGAACCCAGACCCACACCCTAAAGCAGCACAGAATGTGAAAAACAGAAAAGTTAAAATTTAAGGCATCAAAGCCTTCCCCAGGCTGAGGTGCTCAGGGATGGTGATCCAAAGATGTGGAAGATGCTCTGCCTGGATTTGGGGTAAAACAACTCCAGCACCCCCAAATCTGCAAGGCTGTCAGTGCTGCTTTGGAAGCCCACCCTGAGCTGAAACCAGCCTGACTCATCAATCCCAAAGTTCACCTTCCCAATGGGAACTGGAACAGGCAGAGCACCTGATAACTGACCCAGCAAGGGAAATTCTGATAACTTCTCTAAAGCTGCTGGGCTGGCACAGCTGGGACAGCTGGCTGATGCTTTATCCCATAAAAACCCAATCCCACTCTTCAACTGGAGGGTTTCCCATCATAATTTTTCTTTGGGAATGTGTGGAGATTCCTTCCTGGAATGGGGACAACCCTTTGAGGTCACTCCTTGAGGCTGAGTGAGATTTGCCCCCTCTCCTTGCTCTGGGTGAGTAACATCAAACTCTACTTAATAATTATTTTTCCTCATTTGAATATAATTGCTTTAAAACAGGGAAATCTACCTGCAGTTTTATCTACCTGTGTGGTAAATAACTCTGATTCAGATATTTTATTATTATAAATATCATAATAAATCATTTATAGACATAAATATCAATCCTTATATCCTTAATCCTGTAAAAAGCTGCATAAATTATATTAATCACAGATCTGTAAAGTGATCTGTAAAGTGATCTGCAGACTCTGCTGTGTTTTTCAGGGCATTCATCCCTTCTGTGGGGTGTCTCAGGAAATCCTGGGATCTGAGCTGGGATTTGGAATGCGAGGGACGAGGATGGGATGGGAGGAGGCACTTGGGATCCCAGACCTGACACAGGGAACCTGGATTATTTCTGAGTCCTGTGTGAGGTGTCCTCATCCTCTGCAGCCTTCCCACGGTCTCATTTCTTCCCCACGGGATGATCCCAGCAATTCCCTCATTTTTTACCCCTGAAACCCCCCCCTGAACAGCCACCACACAACCAAAAGTCCTTTTTAAGGTCTCAGGAGGAGTTTTGCATTTTCTTTTCTGGCCTCCCCAAATGTGGACAGCCCCTGACGAACATAAACCCTGGCACAAGCCAGATGTGGAGCAGATCCCATTGTCCTCCCAGCCAGATGTGGAGCAGATCCCATTGTCCCAAATCCCCCCAATTTTTTTTTTTTCATCCCACCCAACCCCTGCCCACGGTGCCTTTTCCTCCCTCCACTCCTCCCTCAGCTCGAGCCCACCAGACATTTCCAACATTAGCAATGGTTCAGTGCATAATGGTTTTCAAAGCCTGGCTGCATCTCCTCTAAATGAGAAAAATAAATATCTGGGGAGCTCTTGCACATGTCAACAGTGAAGCAATTTGTGTAGGCAGCTCTGGAAACAGTGACAGAGTGAGGAGCTGTGCATAGCTTGGTAATAATATCATCCCTGTCTAGACAACTCCACAATTAACAGCCAGACAGACCCAGGCCTTCTTTAAGGAGCCTCCAACAATAAAAAATATTCCTCCACGGGGAAGGAAGGCGCAGCTCTCTCTCCCTGCTACCTTGCACAGGCACTTTGGAGTTCATTCTGTTGGAGAGGGTTTCTGAGAGGAGCTGCTTTTCTCCAGTGTTTGCAGAAATTGCCTTTGGTGAGGATCTTCCTGTTCAAACATCTGGTTTAATGTTCCCTGAAATGGTCATTCTGGGCTGCTTCTCCTCTTTTCATGCACTTCAAAAAATGTTGTTTTTAAAGCTGTACCATACTGGGGAGAAGTCTGGATGAATAAAGGGTTTCTGCACAAAACCCCCAAATTTTGACTCCTCACTGATTCACAGGCCCAGGGCTGCTCTCACCTCCTGATTTTTGTCTGATCCCCAACCACAGCCATATTCCACAGGGAGAATCCCAGGGCAAAGGGAGAGTGTTGCCCTCAGATTTTACTCTTTGACAAAGAACAACTTCATTCTTTCTTCTTTGTCCTGCAGATTTTGTCCTGGCAGGCTGCAGGCAGGAATGACAGCTTCTTATCCAAAAAAACTGACTGCAGAAGGAGGGAAAACATTCTCCAAATTCCCAGTTTTCCAGTGGAAGTCGAGGCTTAGCTCTTCTGTCCTGACCAAGGGTCACATCCAGGGAGTGACACTGGAATAAGATGATTTTTGGGGTCCCTTCCATGAATTTCAGCCTTTTGTAGGAGCCAGTTCTGGCTCCGGGCACCACAGGGGCTCAGGAATGAGCACCGTGGAAAACTCGTGCCTTGGAAAGGAAAAACCCCCAAATCCTTTCCAGTGAGGACATTTCCCATTTGGAGCTGGTGTTGGTGGCAGCAGCAGCAGCTCCAGGGCAGGGATGGGGAGTGATGTCAGCTCAGGAATGTTCTCCCTCAGCGCTCCAAGGCAAGCAGGGCTTGGGGAGCTCTCCCATCCCTGCCCTCCCATCCCACATCAGCTGAGTTTGGGCAGGAAACACTTCCCCAGGTGCCTTTTCCTCCCTGGGAGGTTGCAGGGTGATTGTGGGGTTGGATTTTGGTCCTTCCCTGCCCTCCCATCCCACATCAGCTGAGTTTGGGCAGGAAACACTTCCCCAGGTGCCTTTTCCTCCCTGGGAGGTTGCAGGATGATGGTGGGGTTGGATTTTCACCCTTCCCTGCCCTGAGGAGCAGCCCCAAAGCTGTGAGTGCTGGCACCGTGACTCAGCTGCTGTTTGAGTTCAGCTGGAGGCTCCTGGGATGCTTTTCCAGTGAGGAATATGATGAGCAACACCCCAAAGATGTGGGAAGGTCATCAGAACGTGACAGGGGAGTAGAATAAAGAGGATTTTGTCCATGCTTCCCACACTGACATGAAAGAGGAGCAGGGTGACGTGGTTCTGAACCGGAGTTGGCTCTGCAGATTTTGGAAGCAGAAGAAACCAAATCCCACTTTTTTTTTTTAAACCATCAGCAAAAAAATCTTTGTTCTTAGCATGAGCAATATCTCCAAGACAAAACTGGGCTGGAAAAATGTGTCTTATCCTTGGACATCTGCACCATCCATGGGAATGTTCCCTCCTGAATCCGGGAGGGTCAAGAGTTGAGCTGAGCATGTCAAAGTTTGCTCACCACCAGAGCCAAACCCATGCCAAGCTCCCACCCCGAGTTCTGGGGATGGCAGGGAGGGTTTGTGGAAAAGTCTCTGCACACCCAGAGCTCAGGAAAGAAACTCTGGTCAATATTGCAAAGGCTCAGCCTGGGGAGGGGAGGGGGCTCAGCAGGGCTGGCTCTGCTCCAGGTTTGGATGTGGGCAACGGAAGGTGGTGCAATAAAAACCTGCTCATTCCCACTGCCCCTGGCTGCATGGGATCTTGGGATCACCAGGGTGGGAAGGGACCTCCAGGATCACCCAGTGCCAGCACCCCAAACCCTGTCCCCAAGGCCACATCCAGACTGCTCTGGGACATCCCAGGGACTCCAAACCTCCCTGGGCAGCTCCTGCCAAGGCCTGACCACTCTGCCAGGGACATTTTCTGTCCCAGGCTCCACCCTGAGCCTGCCCTGGTGCCATCTGAGGCCATTTCCTCTCCTCCTTTCCCTGCCCCTCCTGGCAGGAGCTGTGCAGAGCGGGGAGGTGCCCCCTGAGCTTTAATTTAAGTTTTAATATCTGCAGCAATTCTGACAGCCCTTGATTTCCCTGCTCCTCATTCAAGTCAGCAATGTCAGCCTGCAAATTGCAAGGCAGGAATTGCCCAGGGAGCAGCTCCTGTCCTATTAAAAATCTCCTTTTCCTGCTGGATTTGGATGGTGGTGGCTCCAACGCTGCTCCCCATGCGTGAGCAGGTTCCTTCCTGGATGATCTCCAACAAATCAGCTCAGGATTCACTCTGGAAGTAAATTCTGTGGGAGATTTGACCTTTCCTGTGCTCAGTGTTCAGGAAATGAAGCAATTCCTGGACAAGCATCAGGAAGAAGGCAACCTGAGCTCCTGATTATCCCAAGGAACTCCGTGTGAAGCTTCCTCACGGAGCAGAGTAATCCTTTACCTCAAGAAGTGCCAAAAAAATCCTTAGAACTCCATTTTTCCCTGGTGTCCCTGAGGTGTCCCAGGGGAATTCCAAGCCCAGCTGATCTCATCCCAGGTTTTGCAGAGCGTGGCATGGGATGATCTGTGAGTCTGGGGCAGCAGGTGAGACCATCCCGCTGTGCCAGAGCCTCCTCTGGATGCTGCAGCAGGCCAGGAATGCTTTCCCTGATGTCTTGGCCACTGATCTGAAATCTCTTCTAGGGGAAATGCTCGAGTCTGGAAAATTATTGTGCTGCTTCACAGACATACTTGGGAAATCAGAGCATCCCCACGGAGGACATGAGTTCATCCCTGCCCTCAGACTTTTCCCCCTGGAACATTTGGGGAACACTTTGGACAGTGCAGGAGACCAAAAGGAGACAGAGAACTCCACCACTTCCCAAAATTGTGGCCCTTTTCCAGTCCAGCTCTTGGGCTGAAGGAAAAAAAGGAAGGAGAGGCTGAGTTTGGAGCCTTTTTCCCACTCCTGGGTAGGGAGCAGCCGGTTTTTGGGGAATGCTTGAATTCCTCAGTGGCTGCTCCTCTGGGACACCAGGTTGGGAGAAGGGAGGGGATCAGTGAAGCAACTCCAAGACCAAATTTCCAAACAACCCAAGCACAAAGATGTCCTTGAACAGCTCCTCTTTAAAGAGTTTTTTGAAACTTGCCCACGGAAGCGAAGGCTGGAAAAGTCTTCACCAAATCCAAACCCCTGGTGTGCCTTTGAGAGGGGTTTCCTATCAAATCCAGGCTGCTGAAGGCAGCAGATTCCAGCAAAACTCCTTTCACCAGTCGATACAACTCATTCATTTTGAGAAAAAATAAAAGAGAGAGAGGAATCCTGGCTGTGCTGGCTGTGTAGGTGGGTGAGAAAATGTGAACAGCTGCTCTCGCTGCAGGAGCAGCCTGCCAAAAATCCCTGTGCTGTGAACAACTGTGCTAAATTTGGTTCCCTGCTTTGGATTAGTCAGTAGCCAGGCTCTCTCCCTGCCCTCACCCCAAACACAAGCCCCTCTCTGTCAAAGGCAGATGATTCCAGAGGCTGTCATCAGGCACCTGGGAACGGCAGCGCTTCCCACCAAAGCCAGTTCTGACAGAGGAGGGGGAAAAAACTCATTTTTGGCAAGTGAGAGGGAACAACTCTGGCACTAGGGACACTCCTGGGGACAGCTGAGCCCCGGGGAACTGGCCCTGGTGTCCAGCAAGGAGTGGCAGGGATGACACGTTCCATGCTCTTGGGCCTGGAGTGCCAGGAGAGAGGTTGGGATGGCACCAGATCCAGGGGATGCAGAGCCCCCCTCACGCTCCTTGTGTCCCTCTGTGATGGATCAGCCACGTCCAGATGGGATGGAGAATGTCCAGGGGAGGGAACAGAGCTGGGAAGGGGCTGGAAAACTCCTGGGGGAGCTGGGAAAGGGGCTGAGCCTGGAGCAAAGGAGGCTCAGGGGGGACCTCCCTGCTCTGCACAGCTCCTGCCAGGAGGGGCAGGGAAAGGAGGAGAGGAAATGGCCTCAGATGGCACCAGGGCAGGCTCAGGTTGGAGACTGGGACAGAAAATGTCCCTGGCAGAGTGGTCAGGCCTTGGCAGGAGCTGCCCAGGGAGGTTTGGAGTCCCTGGGATTGTCCCAGAGCAGTCTGGATGTGGCCTTGGGGACAGGGTTTGGGTGCTGCTGCTGGGGCTGGGGTGGCACTGGGTGATCCTGGGGGGCTCTTCCCACCCTGGTGATTCCAGGCAATCCAAGCAGAAGCTCCTGCACAGCCCCCAAACAAACCCTGAGGCTGCTCCAACTCACAATTCCTCTGCTGCCAGCCCCAGCACCTTGAGGGCTGTCAGGAGTCTCCAGGATGGTCCCTCCCAGCCAAAGGTCAGGTTCCTGCAGAGCCCAAGGGATGAGATGAAGTTCAGGTGAGCTTTAGAGCTGGGTGTGGCCTTGGGGACAGGGATTGGGGTGATGCTGGGGTGGCACTGGGTGATCCTGGGGGGCTCTTCCCACCCTGGTGATTCCACAGCTCTGGAATGCACCCCTTGGGGCTGGGCTGGAGAGAAGAGTCTGGTGGAGGTGCACACCCATCCCTTATCCCAAGGACAGCTGGAAGTCACTCTCCCTGTCAGCACCCAGAGCGTTTCCCCTTCTCTGCTGCCCAGTGAGCCCAGTTTGAATCCAGGATTTCCCCCCCAGCCAGCAGCAAACCCCCTGCAGCACAGGCAGCCTGGAATGGGGGTGCTGGCACAGAAAATCCTCACAGAACCAGGGAATCTCCCCAGCTGGAAGAGCCCTCTGGGATCACCCAGTCCCACCACCAGCCCAGCACCAGCATCATCCCCCCAAACACATCCCAGACTCTGGCATCACCCTCAGCAATCCCTGAACTTCCTGTGAGCCACAATTTCCCCCATTTTTGAGATAAAATCCTCCCCAAGCAATCAGTGTTTTTATGCTGAGCCACACCTTCACCCTGTTGTTCCTTTTCCCTTTCACCCTGCACTCTCCTGGGTGAAGTGCTTGGCTCTTGTCACCGACATGTTTTATGAAAAATCCTCTCCTTAGGATTTTTCCCCTCTTGAGAAGCTGAGAGGCCTCAGGAACAAACTGTGAACAATTCTTATCTGCTGCTGTGGGATGCAGAGGAAATCTCTGATTGACCTCGTTAGGCTGTTTGCAATTAAGAGCCTATCACAGATCACCTGTCCGGCCGGTCTCAGTCTGAGAAGACTTTTGTTATTCATTCCTTTTCTATTCTTAGCTTAGCCTTGTAGTGAAATCCTTCTCTCTATTCTTTTAGTATAGTTTTTATATATTATATATCATAAAATAATAAATCAAAGCCTTCTGATACATGGAGTCAACTTTGTCGTCTCTTCCCTCACCCTGGGACCCCTGAGAACGAGGTAAGAGGCTCCCAATTAGCTGGAGGTTTAACGAGGAGGCCAAGTGCTGGTGGTGAGGCACAAAACCAACAGCAGGAGCGTGCAGGGCTGGTGGCTCAGTGGAGATTCCACCCTCCCTCCCCTCTGTGGGGAGATGATGGATGTTCCATCCTGATGAGCTGTTGGGATCACATCAGCTGAGCAGGGAAATTGTGCCTCTGATGTGCCAGGTCCCTAATGAAGATGAAATTCTGGGAGCAGCTCTTTCTGCGCGCTTTGCTCAGCCTTTCCTACAAAAATCCTAACAAAACCTCTGGGCTTGGAACTCCTTCAGAGGAGCAGGAGCTGCTCAGTGTCCATCCTTTCCAACCTGAGGGATGATTTCCTCCCAGAGCTTTGTTCTGCACCCCCCCCCCAAAGGTTTTGGTTTTAGTAACTCATCACCGTGTCGAGATCCTGTGAGAAAGTCATGTTCCCATTATCCATACAAAATGGATTAGATGGGGGATGAAAAGGGCCTGGAAAGGTAAAGCCAGGTCTAAGTTCAGTTTCCTAAATGTCAGCACCAGGCAGCTCCTGGTTTCTGTCACGATGCTGAAGAAAAACGAGTTGTTACTCCCGTGGTTCAATTTGTTAAAAGGATTTCTTGTCCACAAGACAGGAATTGTCTGGCTTGGTCTTGAAGAGATCCTTAACCCCAGAGGAGAGAGGAATCAAAGGAATGAAGAATTAAAAGGAAATATATCTTTTTTTATTAGTCAAAAATGTGTCGGAAAAAATGCATCTCTGGGCAGTTTCATTGCTTGTGCAGGATGAGAAATATTTAGGAATGAAGGAAGGGATTAAAAAGCTTAAAAAAAAAAGAGGGGAAAATTTAAAGAGAAAAATCTGATTTTTTGCTCCAGCACAAAAATCCTCCCTTGAAAATGTGCTTGCACCTCAGCAAGCCTTTTATGGGATCTTGGATGCTTGGGGATGTTTGTGTAATTGCTTCTTGTAAATGAGCTTCTCCTCTGCAACACTTTACAGGAAAGCACTTTCCTTCACCATCTGTTATCCAGTTGTTTTAACTGGCTTTCCAGTTATTTGGAGCAGTCATTTACAAGAACCTTTTTAACCTCCAGAAAATGAAATCATTGAAGCCTCACTGGACTCCCCGTGCCTAAAAACTGAGGGGCTGAGGGCTGAAATTCCTGGGAGAGGAGGAGGAATGTGGAAATCAGTGGTGGGCAACCGAAAATTGCTGAAATTGTTAATTTTTATTTTGAAAGTTCGGAGTGAATTTGTTTATTTGGAGAAAATAGTTTGGGGGATCTGGGGATGATTTTTCATCTCTCAATGAATTTTGGGATCTGTGTCATTATCAGCCAGGGGCTGCTCAATGGAAATGAATCTTGGGACTAAAAATGGCTTTGTCAAACACAGAAATTGTGGAATTATGGGATGGTTTGGGCTGGGAGACCATTTAGTTTGGGCTCAAAGACCATTTAGTGCCACCCCTGCCATGGCAGGGACACCTCCCACTGTCCCAGGCTGCTCCAACCTGACCTTGGACACTTCCAGGGATGGGGCAGCCACAGCTTTTCTTTCCCCACCCTCCCAGGGAGCAATTCCTTCCCAATATCCCATCTAACCCTGCCCTCTTTCAGTCTAAAACCATCCCCCCTCATCCTGCCACTCTTCACCCATTAAAAAATGTCATTTTTCTTTCTTTTTAGAACCCCTCTAAGCATCCTTCCCTCCTCCACGTGAACACTCCCAGCTCTCCCAGGCTGTCAGATATTCCCAGCCTTTCCAGAAGGACAATTCAGGGAAAGTTCAGTTTCTGGAGGTTGGGAGGTGAAGGCTTCAGGTGTCCCTCACCTGCTGGGGTCACCTGCAGGCTTTTCCCGTGGGAAATGTCTTTGGGATCACACAGAGACCTCAGCACTTCAACTTCTGGGCAGATAAAATCATTTTAGGAGGATAAGAAAAGGTTGGGAATGAAGGAAGGGATTAAAAAGCTTAAAAAATGAGGTCAGGAAGGGAATTATTTTTCTCCACCCCCTTTCCCTGTTCTCTCCACAACACAAAGCTCAGCTCCTCCTCCTTTTCCCTCCTGTTGGGGACATGTGTGACACTAAACTCCTCACGGTGGCAGCTCTGGCTGCGGCACCAAACATGCACCAAGCTCCTCCTGAGGTGCCAAAAATGGGAATCTGGGAGTCTGGAAAGCAGCAGCCACCACGGGGAGATCCAGGATTGTGCCACGTGCAGATGTTGTCACAGCTGGAGGAGCCTGACCCTGCCCCAGGGTGCTGGAGCTGCCACACCTCAGCTTTCCTGGGAAACTGTGCTGGGCACAGAGCCCCTGGCACGGTGCCAGCAGAGATCCCACTGCTTTCCCCCTGGGAAACGAGGGAGCTGCAGCTGGGAATGCTGTGAGTGCAGTGGCAGGATCAAGGTTTGGCTCCCTGGTGTCCCAAGTCCCCTCTCCCAGCCACCCTTGGCACCCCGAGGTGTCCCCCTGCTTTCCCTGTTATCCCATGGGATGGAGACGTGTCCTGTCCCCCTGTTGGTTCTCCATGGGGAGTGGGAGCCTGCAGGGAGGTTCCAAAGGGGATTTAGGTTGGATTTTAGGGCAAGGTTCTTCCCCAGAGGGTGCTGGCACTGCCCAGGCTGCCCAGGGAATGGGCACGGCCCCGAGGCTGCCAGAGCTCCAGGAGCCTTTGGCCAGCGCTGCCAGGGATGCCCAGGCTGGGCTTGGGGGGGTCTGGGCAGGGCAGGGGTTGGATTTGGATGATCCTTGTGGATCCCTTCAAATTCAGGATATTCCACGATTTCAGGGTGCAGTGGTTTATGTTCACCAATTCTGGATTTCCCAGGATTTCTCATTTTTCACACAGGTGTTCACAGAGGTGTGGCAGCTTTCTCTGTGCAGCACCTCCATCAGTGCCTCCCTGTGGAGCCTTGAGTTCTTTCTGTTAAGGTTGGGATGAAATGTGTGAGAGGGAATTTCTTGCTGGACTCAGATGTTGATCAGTTCTGGTCTCTGTCACAGTCTCACAAACCCTGAGCTCTGCAGCACTTCACTGCAACACACTAAAAATGGAGCCCCAGCTCTCTCTGCAAGGCCTTTGGAGGATGAACTGTCCAATTCAGGAATGACACCTCAATTATTTTCACTTTTAACCCAACACCCAACCAGCCGTGCCCTCAGGGGGGACTTTTTTATCCAATGGCACAAAACCACCCAAACCCATGGAGAAGGAGGAGAAGGAGAAGGAGAAGGAGAAGGAGAAGGAGAAGGAGCAGGAGAAGGCGAAGGAGAAGGAGAAGGAGAAGGAGAAGGAGAGAGGAGAAGGAGAAGGAGAAGGAGAAGGAGAAGGAGAAGGAGAAGAGAAGGAGAAGGAGAAGGAGAAAGGAGAAGGAGAAGAAGGAGCAGCCTCCACCCTGACACCCCCACCTTGCTCTCTATCTCTGACTGCATTCTAAACCCTCCAACTCTGAGTTTCCCACCCTGGGATATCACACACTTCTATCCAAACTCCACCCCCACAATCCCAGCTCTGCCATTCCATTCTGGAAGCTTCTCCAGCCCCTCAGGTCCCTGCAGTGTCTCTGGGGGTCAGAGCCTGGCAGCACAGACACTCTGGAATTCTCAGCACCCAGGGCTCCAACACCTCCCAAGCAAAAGCAGCACACAGGGGGAGCAGAGGGAGCCAAGTTTCCCCTTCCTGGCTGGAAGTGCAGTGGCACAGGGAAGTGGGAATGTTTATGGTTGGATTTCTGCTGGAGAAACCCAGTGAGAAGGAAAAAAAGAGAAAAAAAAGAAGAAAAATACCCAGAGAGGGAATAAAAGGCCAGTGGGAAGGAGAGAGAGAAATCCAGTGGAATTACAGATGGTAAAGGGAAAAGTCAACACGAGGGCGGTGCTGGAAAAGAGGGAGACCAACAAGGAAAAAGGGATTTAATAGGAAATTAAATATAGTGCCTGTCCCAGTCCTGGGAGCAGGGCCTGGGTCAGTAATTCATGGAGCCAGCTGGGAAAACAGATTCCTTCCTTTTTAAATGGAGGAAGAGCTTCAAAACCAGGGATGGGAGCTACAGGCCAGAACCAAGGTGGTCACCAAGTCCAAATTGTCCCGTGGGATGTGGGGGGCTCAGCCTCAGGGACCTCCAGGCTGGTGCTGGGGAGCTCTCCAGGGCTGGCAGCCACCAGCACTTCCCTGGAAATCACAGAGTCCAGGTGGGAAGAGCCCCCCAGGATCACCCAGTGCCACCCCAGCCCCAGCAGCAGCACCCAAACCCTGTCCCCAAGGCCACATCCAGACTGCTCTGGGACAATCCCAGGGACTCCAAACCTCCCTGGGCAGCTCCTGCCAAGGCCTGACCACTCTGCCAGGGACATTTTCTGTCCCAGTCTCCAACCTGAGCCTGCCCTGGTGCCATCTGAGGCCATTTCCTCTCCTCCTTTCCCTGCCCCTCCTGGCAGGAGCTGTGCAGAGCAGGGAGGTCCCCCCTGAGCCTCCTCTTCTCCCCCAAACCACCCCAGATCCCTCAGCTGCTCCTCCCAGGATTTGTTTTCCAGCCCCTGGACAATCCCAGCCATCCTCAGGATGAGGAGACATCTCCCCAGCTGTGTTTCACTTCAGCCAGAGAGAGTATTATAAAAAATAAATTAAAAACATCATATTCTAAATGCTCTGAGTTTTCTGTGTATTTATAAAATTTAGACAAAATTTCAATGTAAAAGAAATTTCATTATTAATTTTATTAATATTAATATTACCCCCCCCCAAAAAAAAACCCAAAATACCTTTTATCAGATTATTTTGGGCATTTCCATCAATGATAAAACCCAGGAGGAAAGTAGAGTGTCCCAGTGCCATCCCTGGGATGTCCTTCCAGAGTCCCCAGAGGATGGCAGCCCCCATTTCCACAGCAATCCCAGCACTTTTAGGGAATTTCCAGACCCCTGGAGTCAATGGGAGGCTGATTATTGACACCAGTGCTGCAGGACTTTCCCTCAGGAACTCTGTCAGACACTGGGAAATATTTCCTAATTGCATTTTCTTGTTAAACACAACCAAATTTCCTCTGTCTGTGTCCCTGGATCCTCCAGGATCCCCTTCCCTCCTCCCCGTGGGGCTGAGTCAGCACTTTCCAGGGGCCTTTTCCTGTGGAAATCCAGAATTTGGGAGGAACAGATGGTTCTGATTCCAGCTGGAGCCTGCACTTGATTCTGATGGAAACAGAGCAGCTTTGGACTCCAAACTCCCAAAATTTGCCCAGCAGGAAATATTCCAGAGCCATTCCAGCTCTCCCAGGGGAGGGTGGGATGTTGGGTGTTGGTTCCAATGGGAACAGGTTGGAATGAAATGGGATATTATGGAAAACAAGAGATCCCTGAAATCCTTCAAATTCCAATTCCTTTAATGAGGGGGGGAAATCAGAGCAGCAAATGGAAGGAACTGAGGAGAAAAAAAATCAAGAATCCAAAATGTGCAGAAGAGGGAGAAGTTCAGGAGGGAACCCAATCCCATAGGAGCAGGGCTGGAATGAAATGGGATATTATGGAGAACAAGAGATCCCTGAAATCCTTCCAATTCCAATTCCTTTAATGAGGGGGAAAAATCAGAGCAGTAAATGAAGGAACTGAGCAGAAAAAATATCAAAAATCCAGAAGGGATAAAAAATGCAGAAGAGGGAGAAGTTCAGGAGAGGAACCCAATCCCATAGGAGCAGGGCTGGAATGAAACAGGAAAACAAGAGATGGAAAACAAGAGATCCCTGGAATCCTTCAAATTCAAATTCCTTTAATGAGGGGGAAAAATCAGAGCAGCAAATGGAAGGAACTGAGGAGAAAATGCATCAAAAATCCAGGAGGGATAAAAATGTGCAGAAGAGGGAGAAGTTCAGGAGGGGAACCCAATCCCATAGGAGCAGGCTGGAATGAAATGGGATATTATGGAAAACAAGAGATCCCTGAAATCCTTCCAATTCCAATTTCCTCAACGAGGAGGAAAAAATCAGAGCAGTAAATGAAGGCACTGAGCAGAAAAAATATCAAAAATCCAGAAGGGATAAAAAAATGCAGAAGAGGGAGAAGTTCAGGAGAGGAACCCAATCCCATAGGAGCAGGGCTGGAATGAAACAGGAAAACAAGAGATGGAAAACAAGAGATCCCTGGAATCCTTCCAATTCCAATTCCCTCAACGAGGGGGGAAAATCAGAGCAGCAAATGGAAGAAACTGAAGAGAAAAAAAATCAAGAATCCAAAATGTGCAGAAGAGGGAGAAGTTCAGGAGGGCAACCCAATCCCATAGGAGCAGGGCTGGAATGAAATGGGATATTATGGAAAACAAGAGATCCCTGAAATCCTTCAAATTACAATTTCCTTTAATGAGGGGGAAAAATCAGAGCAGTAAATGGAAGGAACTGACCAGAAAATATATCAAAAATCCAGAAGGGATAAAAAAATGCAGAAGAGGGAGAAGTTCAGGAGAGGAACCCAATCCCATAGGAGCAGGGCTGGAATGAAAGGGAAAACAAGAGAGGAAAACAAGAGATCCATGGAATCCTTCCAATTCAATTCCTTTAATGAGGGGGAAAAATCAGAGCAGCAAATGGAAGGAACTGAGGAGAAAAAAAATCAAGAATCCAAAATGTGCAGAAGAGGGAGAAATTCAGGAGGGCAACCCAATCCCATAGGAGCAGGGCTGGAATTAAATGGGATATTATGGAAAACAAGAGATCCCTGAAATCCTTCCAATTCCAATTTCCTTAACGAGGAGGAAAAAATCAGAGCAGTAAATGAAGGCACCGAGCAGAAAATATATCAAAAATCCAGAAGGGATAAAAATATGCAGAAGAGGGAGAAGTTCAGGAGAGGAACCCAATCCCATAGGAGCAGGGCTGGAATGAAACAGGAAAACAAGAGATGGAAAACAAGAGATCCCTGGAATCCTTCCAATTCCAATTCCCTCAACGAGGGGGAAAAATCAGAGCAGCAAATGGAAGGAACTGAAGAGAAAAAAAATCAAGAATCCAAAATGTGCAGAAGAGGGAGAAATTCAGGAGGGGAACCCAATCCCATAGGAGCAGGGCTGGAATGAAATGGGATATTATGGAGAACAATAGATCCCTGAAATCCTTCCAATTCCAATTTCCTTAACGAAGGGAAAAATCAGAGCAGCAAATGAAGGCACTGAGCAGAAAAAAAATCAAAAATCCAGGAGGGATAAAAAAATGCAGAAGAGGGAGAAGTTCAGGAGAGGAACCCAATCCAGGATTTCTAAAGGAAAAGAAAGAGGACAGAGGTGAGAATGCCCAGGGCAAGGGGCTGGAACTGGGTGATCTTTAAGGTCCTTTCCAACCCCTGCCAGTTTGGGATTTCTAAGGATAAAAAACTTTTTTCCATCCTTCTGTGAGGGGAAGAAAGGAAGAGGAAAGGACTCTGGGAATTTCTCATTCCTTTCCAGGTGTCCAGTGCTTCACTTGAACATCCCATCAGCAAACAAATCACGGGAATGTTATTTTATTGAAATCCAAATTGCTCTTGGATTGGTTTTACCTCGAGACCAAAACCAGCAACCAAACACCTTCCCCTCATTTCCTGCTTTGTGTTTTGTTCATCCTTTGTGGAGTCCCAGCTCCTCAGAGAAGTCCCTGGTGGATTTCCCGTGCCCAGAGCAGGTCCTGGTGACGTTGAGGGTTGGGTGACAGGAGCTGGTGCCCGGCTCTGGTTCCTTTTCTCACGGGCACTGATGGGAAGTTGGGATTTAAGGCTGAGCTTTTCCAACCCCCCTGGGCTTTTCTCATGAATTTCACAGCCTGGCAGCCCCGTGAGGGTTTCCACAGCAGCTTCTTCTCTGTAATGCCCTCATGAGACAAAAATAAAACCTCCAGTTCCTGAATTGGACTTGAAAAGCAGCTCAGCCACAGCAGCAGCAGCGCTTCTGCATTCTGGGAAAACCTTCCCAAACTGGGCAAAAAAATAATGAAGCAGAAGTAAATTGTGGGAACTTCAGGGCAGAGCCTCTGCTGGGGCCCTTCCACCAAAAAAAATCCAGCTGCCCACAAGAAGCATGAGTTTTCTTCTTAGTAATTGCTTGAAATATCCTCAGAGTCGTCAAGTTTCTTTGAAAATGTCTTATATTTAATTATAAGGTATAATTATATTATTATATAATACTAATATATAATCTATTCTATTATATTGATTATATCTGTTATATTTATATATGATATGTATTTATATTAATTCTAAAATAAAATCCTATATTAATTAGTTATATGAATTATAAAATTTATTTTATATATAAATAAAATTTATTATATATATAAAAAATTATTATTATATGTAAATAAAATTTAATTTATATACAAATAAAATTTATTTTCCTCCTTGGAGCATTAAAAATTCCTCTTTGCCCTGATTCCTGTGGAAGTTTTGGCACGGATTGGAGCAGTCCTGTGGCTGATCACCCTCTGCTGAAGTTTTACCCTCCTCTTGTGGGGCACTGAACCATCTCAGCTCAGCTCCTCTCCTCCTTGCTGCAGCTTCAGGGGACCAAATCCACGTGGAGGTGAAATCTGAAGGATCTTCAAAATTCCCTCAAAATCTCACCAGGTCATCCCTCAGCCATGAAGTTTTGGGAATCCCCAAATATGATTTATTTCATATTTTTATGTCGGAAAAAAGAGGAAGGTGGTGGCTGGGTTCTGTAGATTGGAGCAAGATGAGATTGGAGCAGGAATGAGGAGCAAAAATTCATCACAAGGCAGAAACAACTCCAGCAGCAGATGTGGAAAGGATGGGGACAAATCATCCCAGAATTCTAGAATCCAGAATTCACAATCCCCAAATCCCTGGGGCTGGCAAAGCCCTCCCAGCCCAGGCAGTGCCAGCTGTGCCCCATGGCCACCTTGTGCCCAGCCCAGAGCACTCAGTGCCACCTCCAGGGGACACCTGCAGGGATGGGCACTGCAGAGCTCCCTGGGCAGCCCCTGCCAAGGCCTGAGCCCCCTTTCCATGGGCAAATTCCTGCTGCTGGCCAAGCTGAGCCTGCCCTGGCCCAGCCTGAGGCCGTTCCCTCTGCTCCTGTCCCTGTGCCCTGGGAGCAGAGCCCGACCCCCCCGGCTGTCCCCTCCTGGCAGGGACTTGTGCAGAGCCACAAGGGCCCCCTGAGCCTCCTTTGCTCCTGGCTCAGCCCCTGCCCAGCTCCCTCAGGAATTCTCCAGCCCCTTCCCAGCTCCCTCAGGAATTCTCCAGCCCCTGCCCAGCTCCCTCAGGAATTCTCCAGCCCCTTCCCAGCTCCCTCAGGAATTCTCCAACCCCTTCCCAGCTCCCTTCCCTGCCCTGGACACGCTCCAGCCCCTCCAGGGCTCTCCTGCAGGAGCAGAACCGGACCCAGCCCTGAGGGACCCCAGCACAGAGGGACAGTCTCTGCCTTTACTTCATTTCTGGGCTCTCTCTGGGTTTCCTAAGTCCAAAACCCTTCCCAGGATGCACAAATCCAGTGGTGACTTCGCTCTGGGACAGCTGCCAGGCCTGTGGGACAGGTGCTCACTGTCCCTGTCCCCTCCACCCCCGGCACAAGCCCTGCCTTCCACAAAACCCTCTCCTCTTGCCGAGCTCTTCCAACCAAACCACAGAAAACGTGTCAGGACTCGACTCCAAAAGCATTCCACAGGTATCCCAGGAATCCTGAGAGCTTTGTCAGCTCAGGGGCTGAGAGTTGCTGGGTCTGGCACCACTTGATCACCCAAAGTTGTGGAATATTGGGATTGCCAGAATCCCAGAATCCCTGGGTTGGAAGAGACCTCCAAGCCCATCGAGTCCAGCCCAGCCCCAGCAGCCCAGCTGAGCCCTGGCACCCAGTGCCACCTCCAGGCTTTGTTAAACACCCCCAGGGATGGGCACTCCACCACCTCCCAGGGCAGCCAGGCCAGAACTTTCTCCCCCTTGCTGGAAAAACCTTTTCCCTGCTCTCCAGCCTGGATTTCCCTGGGTGCAGCTCCAGGCTGTGAGCTCTGGCTGTGTCAGTGCTGCTGCAGACAGAGCCCAGCCCCAGCTGAGCACAGGCACCTTTCAGGAGCTGGCAGAGGGATGGGGCTGTAGAGAAGGATTCTGTTTTACTGCAGGGCCTCTTTTCTCGGCCCTGCTCTTTGCTCACTGCCCTGGCAGTGCTTTGGTTGTGCCCTTGCCAGGCAGAGATTGTGCCCAGGTTCTCACATCCCTGCTCCTTGCAGAGGCATCCCAGGCAAAGATGACTTTCCTGACAGGAGGAGAGATGAGGAACCAGCAGTGGCAGCAGCTCTGAGCAGCTGTGCCGTGGATTTTTGCCCTGGGATTTGTGGAATCTGGCAGAAAACCAAGCCAAGCTCTGGGCACAGCTGTCCCTGCCACTTCCCGGGAAATCTGAGCTCCAAGTGAATCAGCTGGGAGTGAACAGAGAGATTTCCCCTAATTTCCACACATTTTCCTTCATTTCTGGTCTGAGTTTGGGACAGGGAGTGGAACAGATCCATGGAATCACCGATTCCTAGAAAACAATTCTGGTGCCTTTACATTCCAGCCCTATAAAGGCACCAGAATTAGCCAAGGGAGGGGATATTATATTATTATTCCTTGGGTTTGGTGCTTTGCAGGTGGTGAGGGGCAATCCTGAGTGAGCAGAGCTTCCACACCACCCCTCTTCCTGCTCAGCTGTGTGGAACTGGAGTTTAAAAACTCCAGCAAGATCCAAGATTATCAGGAGAGTGATCTCCAGCTTCTTCTCATGGCCTGGCGAGGAAAGAAACTCATCAAGGCCTTTTCCAGCCTCTTTTATTTTGCTTCCATCGCTGTAAATTCAATATTTATGCACCCAAAAGCTCACCAGGCCCCTCAGCCCTTCATTTCCTAGGAAAAAAAAAGGGAATTTCTCCAGGAAATCAGTTTGTCACTCGAACATTAAAGACCACTCTTGTCCTGCTGCTCATCCCAGTGTGAATCCAAGCTTTAACTGGGAGATTGTGGACACCAGGGAAATTTTCAGCAGCATCACATTTTAGGGAAGTGTCTTTGCCTCATTGCTGGAAAATTTCCAGGCTGAAATTCCCAGTGAGGAAAAAGGGGACACGAAGCTTCCCAGCCGTGTTGTCACCTCCTGCAGTTTACCTGGGATGCTCTGGGACATTCCCTGCTCT
This sequence comes from Serinus canaria, assembly GCF_022539315.1. Taxonomy (NCBI): domain Eukaryota; kingdom Metazoa; phylum Chordata; class Aves; order Passeriformes; family Fringillidae; genus Serinus; species Serinus canaria. The sequence continues at coordinate 113,102,727 of NC_066313.1, read as the reverse complement.
TGTTGGCCTGAGGAATTTGTCAGGTCAGATTTTACTCCTTGCACAAATTTCTTCTTGGGGTTTTTTTTTGCTTCTCTTTTAGGGCTTCACAAAAAAAAAAAAAAAAAAGCAAACAAAAACCAGAACTCTTTTTATTTTTGTTTTTCTCCAGTTGGGAAAAATTACGGCCCTGGGGAAAAGGGGTGAGGAATTGTTGGGATCACTCTTCAGTCCCCAGGGCCTGCAGAGGCTGGTGGTGCCTCAGGTTTGAGCTTTTCTATTTTTCACATTCTGTGCTGCTTTAGTGTGTGGGTCTGGGTTCATATTATGGGATGGTGAGCTCTGTGCACAGAGCAGGGAGACAAAACAATTCCTGCTCCAGCTGGGCACCAAGGACAAATGATCCCAATCTCAGCCCAGGAGCACAAACCCCGTGGGCTGGAGAGAGAAAAACAAGCAGGGTGGGAGTGCCTGGGCTAAAGCTGGGCTGGGACAATGAACTGCAAGGTGGGAATGGAGCAGAGCTGATCCCAGGGAGAGACCCCGTGCCCGGCCGGGCATTTTGGGGCCATTTTGGGTCATCTTGGGCTCATTTTGGGGCCATTTTGGGTCATCTTGGGTTCATTTTGGGGCCATTTTGGGGTTCATCTTGGGTCCATTTTGGGTCATCTTGGGTTCATTTTGGGGCCATTTTCGTTCATCTTGGGTCCATTTTGGGACCATTTTGGGTTCATCTTGGGTCCATTTTGGGACCATTTTGGTTCATCTTGGGTCCATTTTGGTTCATCTTGGGTCCATTTTGGGGCCATTTTGGGTCATCTTGGGTGCAGCCCTGGCTGGGCTCTGGTGCTGCCCAAGGTGGGTCCATGGAGGAGATCCTTGGGATCAATCCCTGATTTATTCTGGAGCTCTCTCTGGTCTCTGCTCTGGCTCAGCCTTCCCAAGGCATCCCTGGAGGCTGAAATTGATTCTTTAGGATGAATTTGCTCCGTCCCACTCTGGGCTCCCTGACCCCTGAGATTTGGGGTTAAAGTTGCTCTGGTGTCCCAGTGCAGGAGGGCAGGACTGGAGGGATTGATCCCAAACCCCAGGGCCAGCAGGACCAGGAGCTCTGCTCCCATCCCAGCCCCTCCCTCCAGCCCCAAATCCCACAGGACAAAATCCACGAAAATCCACGGGGGTTTTGAGGGCTGGGAGGTTCAAAAAGCAGCTTTTGGAGCCTTCCCACCTCAATTCTTCTGCACCATCCACCCATAAAAGGGGTCCCCAACTTTTGGGGATTTATGGGGTTTTTTTTGGGGTTTTTTTTGGGTTTTGTTTTTGTTTTGTTTGGGGGTTTTTTGGTTTATTTTGGGGTTTTTTGGTTTTGTTTTGTTTTTTTTTTTTTGTTTGTTTCTATTTCTTTTTGGTTTTGTTTTTGGTTTTTTATTTTGAGGTTGAGATTGAAGGTATTTGAGATGATATATTCTGTTTAGATTTCAATATCCATTTATTTTTAATTTATGTTACAGTTTTATAAGTAGTGAGTTTTCTAGTATTTTATTAATAAGGTATAAAATGGTAATTATTTTAAAATAAGGTTTTTAAGATTAAATTATTCCATTAAGAAACTATATTGAAATTATTTTTACTTTTAATTTAATAATTATTTCTTTGAAGTTTGTAATGTGGATTTTTTTATTGTTTTAATTATAAAATATTACTTAAATGTATGGAGAAGGAGGAAGAAGAAGGCAAAAAAGAAGGATTAGTTATGGTTTTTAAATTTTTTTTGTTTTACATATTTTATGATATTATATATTTTGCTATTTTAAAATTATATTTGAAATAGAATTAAAATATTTAACTAAGATATTTAATTATATTTAAAATATTTTATTATATTTTAAAATTTTAAATGTTATTATTTAAATTTGTTTATTTTTTATTATATTTTAACCTTTTAAATTGTAAGGTTTTGATTTATACAATTTTTCAGTTATACATTTATACAATTTTACAATTATACATTTTCATTCATGATTTATTTGTAATTTTAGTGTTATTAAATAACACTAAAATTATTTTTATTTTTAATTTAATAATTATTTCTTTGAAGTTTGTAATGTGGATTTTTTTATTTGTTTAATTATAAAATATTACTTAAATGTAATATTCATTACATTTAAGTCATATTTTATATTTCCAAATAATTTTGGAAGGGTTCTTTCATAGTTTCAGGTTGAATGTGGTGTTTTTTGAGGGGGTTAGAGATTGCTATTAAAATTTTTTGTATTTAGGACTCCCAACACCCAACCATCAGGCTCCATTCCTGCTTTCCCTCTGAAAATGTCCGAGGATTCCCAGCCCAAAACCAACCTGGAGAAGCCTCTGGAAGAGCCCAGCCTGGACTTGTCCCTTTGGGGAGCTGCCAGCAGAGGTTTGCTCCGGCCAGGCCACCCGAGGAGCTCTTCCTCCCTCTGTTCCCTCATCCCAGAGAAGCCTCCATCTGATCCTGATCCTGAAGGAATCTTTTCCATCCTTCCCACGGCTTTTCCGGCTCTTTCTTCTCCGCAGAGTGACCAAGGAGGGCTTTGAGGTTTCCGAGGTCCCCGTGAGGGCTCAGCACTGCTGTGGCCACACCTCAGTTCTGGACCCACCAGGTCAAAAAAGGACTTTGAAGTGCTGGAGCTTGAGAATCCCAAATCCTGAGGATTGGAGGAGACCTTCAGGATCATCCATCAGCTCCCCAGAACCATGTCCCCCAGGGCCACATCCAGGTTTTTCCTGAATATTCCCAGAGATGGTGACTCCACCACCTCTCCTTGCAACTCATTCCAAGCTTTTTTCAGTGGAAAAGAAAATTTCTAGGTTTTAAAGTGAATGTTTCCCTGGAGGTTTGCCCATCCTCAGGTCATTGCTCCTAAAAACTGGGATCTTTGAACTGGTGCCTTGCTTTCACACTGGTTTTTCTCCCTGATTTCAGAGCACAACGAGCTCCCTGAAAATCAACCCCCACCAGCTTCATCTGGAGGAATTCTGACTGAGAACGGTGAAGTATCCCCAGTTTAATCTGAATTTCTCATCGGGGCCCGTCCCGATTCCCTCCGTGACAAATGCAGGGACACACGGACGGACGGTGCTGCTCCCAGAGGAATTGCATCAGCAGCAACCCAGAGCAACTTTTGGCTCCTCAACCCTCCAGTTGCTTCATCCATCCCCCCTCAACACCACAAATATTGGTGCTATTTCAACCTCATTCTGCTTTTCTTTCCAAACCCAGCCCCGCCGGAATCTCCTGCCCTTATTTGGGTGAGCAACAAAGGAGAAATGTGATTTTATTTATTTTTTTTTTTTTTTAATTTTTCTTTCCCTTTTAAGTTGTTCAACTCCAACGCTAATAAAGGTATTATGTGGAGTCATCTCCAAACTGTATCCCATATATCATTCCCAGATAAAGATCTTTGTCTGGGACTTTGTCTGAGGAGGATAATGTTTCACTCCTGGCGCCGGGGAGTCTCCTCTTTCTAACACAACACATATTTGTTATGGTCTTACTAAACCTGGCTGCCTTCAGTGCCCAAAAAAATCAGTTTGCACTTTGATTTTTCCAGCCAATTAACGAAGCTCATCAGCCAATTCCTTCTTCTCTGGCTGCTGGATGCAAAAAAAACCAAAAAAAAAGGGAAAAAAAATCCATTGGGAATTGGTGGAAGAGGTAGGAAAAGGTTTGTGTCCCACATTCCATGGGGATGGAAGTTGTGGAGCAGTCCCACAGCAATTTGGGTGCAGTTTAAAATCCCCACGGGGTCGTTTTCTCTGCTGGGAATTAGGGAATGGGAATGAGGATCTGCTCCAAATAAATGGGCACAGATCAGAAATCGCTGTGAGAAATCAATCCCTGCAGGAGTCCCAGATTCTCCTTGGAATTTGGGAGAATTCTGGGAATCCTTCACAGCCCTGGAGCTCCAGTGTGGAGACAACACCAGAATTTTGTGTTTTGGATTCAGACTCTTTGGGTGTTTTTATTTTCGTTTTTAAGACCCAACCAAACCTGGGTATATCCAAAATATGAGGGATGAAAGGGGAGAAGGAACCTTAAATCCTGACACAAGGCAGGGAACTGGAGAGGAGTCTCCCAGGTTTTCCTCCCGTGCTGGTGCATCCCCAGCAGCACAAATTCCTGAAGCAGAAAAATTAAAGGAGTTAAGAGAGATCTACTGAAGGCACCTTAAAAAATAAAAAAAAGTGCAAATAAATTGTTTAAAGCTCTTGCTCATCATTGGTAAATTGCTTTTTTTGATGAGTGGTTCCTGAAGTTAAGGGGTTTAAAAAACACTTAATAAAAAAGAATAAATTTAATTTAGAAAGAAAAAGAATTTTAAAAATTTAAATAATTTAAAAGGAATAAAAGAATTTAAAATTAAACTTAATTTTAAAATAATTTTTTTTTTTTTTAAATAAAGAAACCAAAGGGGGTTCTCATCTGCCACGTGCTGAGGTCCAGGTGGTACCACCAGCTTTATCCTGCAGATTTCTGCAGTTTGGCCCCAGGGAGGTGGCAGGCAGCACATTCCAGCCCTTCCAGAGCTTTCTCCTCCTTCTCCAGGAATGCTGGAGCTCTGGAGCCCCTTGGAAGGAGCCTCTGAGGGCTGAGGCTTGAGCAGAAGGGGGTGGAAGGAGCCCAACAATTTCAGCTGGGGGATAACACAAAAAAACTAAAAAAAAAGCAGATCTGGGGCAAAACTTGAGCTCGGCTTAGTGCTGAGCTGAGCTTGGAAAATCCTCCAGGATCCACATCCCTGCAGCCACTAGGGAGCTGCCTGGTTCCATGGCATTTCCCCCTCTGGAATTGCAGTCCCAGCTCCAAACCCTGGAGCTGGCAGAAATCAGAAATGCTCTGGATCTCTGGCACCCCATGGATTCCTTCCCTAAAAACCTCTCAGGGGTCTGGATCAGGACATTTATCCCTCCTGATTCCCCCATCCCATTCATTCCTCCATTCTCCCAATGGTCTGGATGTGGGATTGGGGTGAGCAATTCCTGCCTGTTCCTCTCTCTGTCCCAAAAAGCAGCTGGGTGATGGAGCTGCTTCTCCAAGGAAAATTCACTTCCTTGCTCCTCCACTTGTCCCCGAAGTGCTGAATGATTTTATTTATTTTTTTGATTTATTTATTTATTTTATTTTATTTTATTTTATTTTATATTTTATTTTATTTTATTTTATTTTATTTTATTTTATTTTATTTTATTTATGATCCAAAGGTAAGAAACACTACAAAAATCTGGGAATCACAACTGGCAACTGCTTTGGGAATCTCCAGTGCTATTTTATTTATTTTTTGTTTTAATTTCTAGCTCTTCCCACCTGTTCTCCCCGTGGTTTGAGTGAGAAAAAGTGATTTAACGGATTTTAAAAATGAGTAAATAACAAATCAAATCAATTCTTAACTTTCTTTGGATCCTTTGTGTGTTTTTCCCATTGGAATTCCTTATTGTTGGTGTTTTCCAAATCTATCCATTGCCCTGTGCACTTGCACAAGAAAAAATCCCTGTGGGAAACCCTGAATTTCCTTTGTGGGGGCCTGGGAGTGGGATTTGGACCAACGTGGAGGGCAGGGGAAGGGAAGTGTGGGATTATTCCTGGTAAGAACTCTGGAAAAGGGGGGAGGGGAAACTGATTAATGATGATCTGGATTTATAACAAACAGAAGGAGGAATTGTCTCTCCTTGAAAAATTGGTGTGGGAATTATCAAAGGTGGGAAGGAACCTCCAGGATCACCCAGTGCCACCCCAGCATCACCCCAGACCCTGTCCCCAGGGCCACACCCAGCTCTAAAGCTCACCTGAACTTCATCTCATCCCTTGGGCTCTGCAGGAACCTGACCTTTGGCTGGGAGGGACCATCCTGGAGACTCCTGACAGCCCTCAAGGTGCTGGGGCTGGCAGCAGAGGAATTGTGAGTTGGAGCAGCCTCAGGGTTTGTTTGGGGGCTGTGCAGGAGCTTCTGCTTGGATTGCCTGGAATCACCAGGGTGGGAAGAGCCCCCCAGGATCACCCAGTGCCACCCCAGCCCCAGCAGCAGCACCCAAACCCTGTCCCCAAGGCCACATCCAGACTGCTCTGGGACAATCCCAGGGACTCCAAACCTCCCTGGGCAGCTCCTGCCAAGGCCTGACCACTCTGCCAGGGACATTTTCTGTCCCAGTCTCCACCTGAGCCTCCACCCTCAGTGACCCCTCGGGGTTGGATCAACGACCCAATCCACCCAAGTGATGTTAATTCCAGAAGGACAATCCCTGAGGACAACCCCCTGCACCTTCCCTGGCTCCTCTCCAGCCCCTTTGGAGGAGCAGCTGGGACACAGCCACCCTCAGGCTGCTCACAGCCTTGGGGGAATCCCAATGGATTCCATGGGAATGGTTCGTGCTGAAGGCCATTATTCAGCATTTTGTCTGTTCAAGAGTTCTTCTGGACATGCTGTGCTCAATCCCAATGGATTCCCTGGGAATGCTGTGCTTAAGGACATTATTAAGGATTTATTTAAGGATATTATTCAGGATTTCATCCATCCAAGGAGGTGTTCTGTTCATTCTTCTGGAGGTGTTGCCCTCAATCCCTATGGATTCCATGGGAATGCTGTGCTTTAAGGGCATTATTAAGAATATATTTAAGGACATTATTCAGCATTTCTTGTATTCAAGAGCCCATCTGGAGGTGCTGTCCTCAATCCCCATGGATTCCATGACAATGCTGTGCTTTAAAGTCATTATTAAGGATTTATTTAAGGACATTATTCAGGATTTCATCCATCCAAGAGCCCATCTGGACATGCTGTCCTCAATCCCAGTGGATTCCCTGGGAATGCTGTGCTTTAAGGACATTATTAGGGATATATTTAAAGTTATTCAGCATTTCACCCATCCAGGAGCCTTCTGGAGGTGTTCCCCTCAATCCCAATGGATTCCCTGGGAATGCTGTGCTTTAAGGACATTATTTAGGATTTATTTAAGGACATTATTCAACATTTCATCCATCCAAGAGCCCTTCTGGAGGTGTTCCCCTCAATCCCAATGGATTCCCTGGGAATGCTGTGCTTAAGGACATTATTAGGAATATATTTAAGGACATTATTCAACATTTCACAAGTTCAAGAGTTCTTCTGGAGGTGTTCCCCTCAATCCAAATGGATTCCTTGGGAATGCTGTGTTTAAGACATTATTAGGGATACATTTAAAGTTATTCAACATTTCCCCCATCCAGGAGCCCTTCTGGAGGTGTTGCCCTCAATCCCAATGAATTCTCTGGGAATGCTGTGTTTAAGGGCATTATCAAGGATTTATTTAAGGGCATTATTAAGGATTTATTTAAGGACATTTTTCAGCATTTCACCCATCCAGGAGCCCTTCTGGAGGTGCTGTCCTCAATCCCAATGGATTCCATGACAATGCTGTGCTTAAGGACATTATTAAGGATTTATTTCAGGACACTATTCAGCATTTCCCCCATCCAGGAGCCCTTCTGGAGGTGCTGTCCTCAATCCCAGTGGATTCCCAGGGAATGCTATGCTTTAAGACATTATTAAGGATTTATTTCAGGACACTATTCAGCATTTCCCCCATCCAGGAGCCCTTCTGGACGTGCTGCCCTCGGTGTCCCTGCTCTGAGTCACAGCTCACGAGGGGAACAGCTGGGTTTGCTTTGGCCTCCCAGCCCAGCATCCACCCTCAGCACTTCCCTTTGCTCCACCTGGCCTCAGCTTCATTCCAGGTTTTCCCAGGAGCTGGTTAAAATAACGCTGAGGTTTTCTGGTTTTGTGTTTGTGGAGGTGACGTGGAGATTTCCTGCGGGAGGAAAACAGCACGTGGGAAATTGGGGCGGCGTTTGCTCGGCCTAAATTAATTTATTGTGCTTTAAAAACAGAGGCACAGAAAAAATGGGGACCTCTCACAAGCGTTTGGGTTGTTTTATCCATAGTGAAGCCCACAAAATCAGGAATGGTTTGGGTTGGAAGGGATTTTTGGGATCATCCAGTCCTCCTAGGACACCTTCCACCATCCCAGGCTGCTCCAGCCCCAGTGTCCAGCCTGGCCTTGGGCACTGCCAGGGATCCAGGGATGGAATTCCATCCCAGCCCTGCCCACCCTGCCAGGGAGCAATTCCTCATTGCCAAGATCCCATCTAAGATTTTCATGGATAGTTCAGAAGCAGAAGAGGAAAATCATTTGTGTGTGTTCAATCCATGCCCACATAATTTTGAATTTTGTGTTGTCCTGAACTGAGATTTTTTTGAAGTGTATATTGAATTTTTCCTAACTCAAATCCTGAATGTTTCCAGTAAATTCATTAAGGAACATTTTCCTTTTTCTGGACTGTGATCTCTACTTCTTAACAGTCTTAACTTAACTTATAAGTTAACTTTTTAACTCTCTAAAATCAATCCAGTCTATCTGGCTCTGCAGCTCTGCCTCACATTTCAGAAACATTTTGCTGGCACAGGAGATTTTTCCCTGTGTTTTTCCTTTTGAATGCAGCAGTGACCACTGGAGAAGTGGGACAAAAGCGAGGCCTTGCACCATCCTGGCTGTCACCCATTCTTTCAGAGCTGCAGGGACCGATGAGAATTCCAAATTCTTCGGGGCTCTGTCACTTGTTGGCCCCAGGAGCCACCAGCTGCTGCTGCTGGTGCCACTTCCAGGCACCTCCTGGGGGATTGAAAGGAAGATTTTCAGTAGTTCAGCACCAGGGCTCTCTGGGCAGGGAGGATGTGGCAGGCAGGAGCTGCAGGAAAGGTCCAGGAACCCCCAGGAGATGTTCCCAGAGATGGTGCTCGGCCCCCAAGTGCTGCTTGCAGGGATTTGTTGATTTTTCTCTTTCTTGGGGAAGATCCAGAGGCAGCAGTGGTGGGTTCTGTTTGCTCCTGGATGGCCTGGAAGCCTGGGAGGGTCTTGATCAGGATGGAGGAGGCAGCTGAGGGCAGGGGAAGGAGCTGGAAGTAGATGGAGAACAGGAGCAGGAGCCTGGCTGAGGGTGTGACACCCAAGAGAAGCTGGGATCCCACCTGGAATGGGCTCAGGAGACATCCAGGGCTCAGGGTCCTGCAGGGGAGACAGGCAGGGTGGTGGCTGCATCCATGGGGGGGTGGGAGCCAACATTCCAGAGCTTTCCTGGCCTCCTGGGGGCCACTGGAAGCTGGCTTGCCTGGCAGGTGCTGGCACTGTCCCCCTGAGGATCCCTGCCATCCCTCAGGGAGTGGAGTAATTCCAGGGAATAACCTGAACCACGGATAAAGGATCCAATGGCTGAGAGGGGCACCTTGGACAAACATCATTTCTAGGGATGACAGAGGAAAAATGCTGGAGATAAAACCCCAAAAATTGCCTGAGTGGGGAACAGCTGGGATTGGGAACTGGTCTGGGAGCAGCCTGGGACAGAGGGAGGGGCAGGGGCTGAGTTTGTCAGGGGTCCCCAGGACGAGGTGAGAGAATTGAGAATCTGACTCCATGCTCTCAGAAGGCTTCGATTATATTATATTATATTGTATATGTTGTATATTGTATATATAGAATTACATTATATATTAATATATACTTTAACAATTATATAATAGTATATTTTATAATGTTATATTATATAACATTATATTATATACCTGATAGCTTGATATTAGTATGAGCTCTAGTATTTATCTTCTATCATATATTATTATTATATTCTATCATATGTATTTTCTAATATTATATTATATTATATTATCTAGATTATTATTCATTTATTTATCACTTCATTATATTAATCTTACGCCTTATACTCTATTATATTATACTCATATCAGATCAATCTCACTTCATACTTAGTATTATATTTATTTCTCTACCTCTATATTCTATAACCTTACTATTACATATCACATTATATTTCTATTACATTATCTTCTAGCCATTATCTTCATAGTACTACTCCGCTATATCTTTCATATTGCTGGGATTATATTATTATTCATGATTATATTAGAGTATCAGTTAGTCTTTATTGGATTGATAGTATATTAAATTAGTTATATTGCTATTATCTTATATTATATTCATTTATATAATCTTATATTATCATTCATCATTATTATTATCCTATATCCAATTAGCTTATATTCTACTTATTATATATGTATGTATCGCTTCCCTTCTTTATTATTCATTAATATATGGGGTCGCTTGACGACATTATATATCCTGCGTTATTTTCATTGAATATTTCATTAATTATATTATATATCATATTACATTACTTATATTACATTATATTGTATATATATTGTATATATATTCAATATATATAATAATATTATATTTATTATTTATATAGTGTATATAATGTTATGTTTATAATGTTATATTATATTATTAATATTTTTATGGGTTATATTGTATCTATATATTACATCATATAATATATTGGTAATGTTTATTATATTCATGATATAGATGATATCTATTATCTCTTATGATCTATATCATGACTTATACTGTCTATTATTTATCTTAGCTTCTTATATTATTTACTTATACTTCTATTATCTTCATCTTATATTATTTTATTATTTATTTATTATACGTATAGCTAGTATAGTATAGTTTAGTAATATTATGTATTCTGTTTAAGTCTATTACAGAATACAATCTAAACCCTATCCCACGAAAGAGAGAGGAGCCAGAAGGCTTAAACCAGATGAAATGAAAGCTCCTGAGTGACTCCTCAGAGTCCCTCCCTGCTGGCTGAGATTGGTCACTAATTACAAACAATGCCCATGGAACCAATCAAACATGACCCAACATGAACAATCTCCAGCCTCCTTCCAAAGCAGCAGCAGAGGGAGAAGCAAATGAGATCATGTTGGTTTTTCATCTTCCCAGGAGAAGAAATCCTGGCAAAGGGATGTTCCAGAGAACGTGGCAGTGGCAGCAGGGGTTGGCTCTGGATCATCTTTAAGGTGCCTTTTCAGCAAATCCCTCCAGGACTCTGTGATTTAGTGGCTGGAGCAAGGCTCTGTGTGGTGGTGCTGGGACACTGAGCCAGCCCTTCCCAGTGCCATGAGGACTCCTGATCTTGGAGCTAAACTTGCTCACAAGCTTTGCCAAGCTGGAGCCCCGTGGCAAAACTGGGAAGGCAATTTTGGCACTGAGGCAGCAAACACCTGAACTAACTTTGTCTCTTTTACCACAATCAGGCCTAGAAAATTCCCTTTTCACAGCCAGCAGTGGAGCTCATTATCCTATCTCCTGCAAAAACACAGCAGGGCCGTGGTTTGGCTGCCGAAGAGCAACAACAAAGGGCAATTTTTGAGCTGAGCTGTCAGCAGAGAGCTCCAGTGCCGAGGTGAGGGCTTTGATGTGGCACACAAGGGTGGCTCAGACAACAAGTGCTGCACTCCCTCCTCTCCTGCAGCTGAAATTGCTTGCAGAATTCACCTTTTTAAAATGCAAATCTGCTTTTTAATGAATTAAGGGCACTCTGGCTCTTGGTGTCCTGGTGAATCTGCAAAACCAAAATGCAAAGCGAGGTTGCAGCTTGTTAGAGGAGGAGGAGATCACATAAAGCAGAGGGGTTTTATTTCCAAATTTTATTCGTTTGCCAGGCCCAAACAGAACCAGAGTGAAAACAAAGCTCTTTTCTTCTCCCCTTTCTCTTTCCCCACCCCTGGGGTGCTACAAAAAGAGCAGAGAGGTTCTGCCTCCCCTCGCTTTGGTGGTTTGGGGTTTGTGTGGCAGCAAAATTGGGCATTTGCTGTGCTCAGCTCTCTGCAAACCTGGCCAGGTTCTTTTCCAGAAGGTTCACAATTTTTCGACCATAAAAAGCAAAGTTACATCGTAGTTATTCATATTTTTTCTCCTTCAAAACTGGCTGTGGTTGAGCAGGTCCAAACCCTGCGTGGGGGTTCCTCTTCATTATTTAAATTCAGTGGTAAAATCAGGAACAGAATCTCACTGGTCCTAAGCCAGCTCTAAAAAGCTCTGCCTAGTTTAGAGTTTTACCTCAACATCTTTCAGGCACTTTTAAAAACCCATCAGTTTCAGGAACTTTGGCTTCACAGAGCATTCAAACTCCAAAATAAAACAAAGTCCAAGGGAGTAAATAAAGGGGGCAGGCAAGGAGCTGGGGGGGCTGAGCCTGGAGCAAAGGGGGCTCAGGGGGGACTTCCCTGCTCTGCACAGCTCCTGCCAGGAGGGGCAGGGAAAGGAGGAGAGGAAATGGCCTCAGATGGCACCAGGGCAGGCTCAGGTTGGAGACTGGGACAGAAAATGTCCCTGGCAGAGTGGTCAGGCCTTGGCAGGAGCTGCCCAGGGAGGTTTGGAGTCCCTGGGATTGTCCCAGAGCAGTCTGGATGTGGCCTTGGGGACAGGGTTTGGGTGCTGCTGGTGGGGCTGGGCTGGCACTGGGTGATCCTGGGGGGCTCTTCCCACCCTGGTGATCCTGGGATCTTTGACATGGCAAAGACCCAACTTGGTTTTGGTGTGCCAAAGATCCTCTGACACTTCAGGCGCTGCAGCGTGGCAGGAAAGTGAGGAAATGGTGTCAACTTTCATAGCTGGAGTTGTGTTTTCCACAGTCCTTCAATAACCCTGGCACTGAGTCTCCAGCTCCTTTCTGATGGCTGCTCCAGCCCTGGAAGTGTCCAAGGCCACCTTGGACAGGGCTTGGAGCAGCCCGGGACACTGGAATTGTCCCTGCCCATGGGATCACCTGAATAATCTTTAACCTTCTCACCTGACCCATTCCAGGATTCTCTTTTGCAATGCAGCCACACGCCCCCAAAATATCCCATAAATCCCACCCTGGTGCTGGGGGTGGATCTGATCCAACCCTCAGCCCTGCCCTGGCATCAGAGTTTTCCTTGGATTATGCAGCACCCACAAACCAACCCAGATTTTAACACCTCAGCACCATCCTGAGCACCTGCACTGGAGCCACGGGTGTCACATCCACACTCTCTGCACAATCCCTTCACCCAGGATTTCTCTCCTGGGAAGCTGAGAGGCCTCAGAGAAAAGGAAAACAATTCTGATCTCCTTTGCTTCTCCTGTGCTGTGCCCATGTGGAATGTGTTTGGGGATTGTTCACCCCCAGGTGATTGTTCCAGTGCATTCTGCTGGGAGCTGTTTTCACTCTTTGCCCAGTCAGGGCCAGGCTGGGTCAGGGCTCTGGAGAGAGTCACCAGTTTCATTATTCTCTTTTTAGCCCTCTGTCTGTGTCCTTTCTGTATTCTTTAGTATAGTTTAGTACAGCATTCTTTAATGTAATATAGTGCCATAAAATAATGAATCAGCCTGCTGAACTCTTGGAGTCAGATTCATCATTCCTGCCTTCACTGGGTCATTCCCAGCAAACACAACACACCCCAAATATTCCATAAATCCCACCCTGGTGCTGGGGATGGGTCTGATCCAACCCTCAGCCCTGCCCTGGCATCAGAGTTTTCCTTGGATTTTGCAGCACCCTCAAACCAACCCAGTTTTCAACACCTCAGCACCATCCTGAGCACCTGCACTGGAGCCACGGGGATCCAGGTGAGGATTTGGGAGAGGCTTTGGAAAGGCTGAGTCCTGACAGGTATCCCAGAGAGCTGAGGAGCTCAGGGCAGCTGGCAGCTCTAAACAGGCACCCCTGGCTTGCTGAGGATGATGTGAGAGGCTCCTGGCTGGGAAAACAGGGCAGGAAAATTCCTTCAGGAGCCCAAGGGCATGGTGGGGTGTTTTAACCAACATCAGGAGCTTCATCAGAGATTTCAGCATAGTGAGCCTTTAAATGCTGTGTGGGGATAACTTTCCAGTTCAGAGCTGTGCTTTTCCCAGCTGGAAAGAGAAATAAAGCTGTTGACTGGTCTGTGAGCAGCTGGTTTTAAAGCTTTTTATAATTTTATTTGTTTTTAAAAGGCACAAGGGTGTGTGTTCACCTCAGTCTGTACAAGTTTAGGGCCATCACTGGGTCTTTAATCTGGACAGAAGGGAGAGTTCCCCTCCATTTCCTTCACCAGACATTCCCAAATTAAACATCAGGAATATGCCTGGTGTGGGATGGGCAGACATTCCCAAATTAAACATCAGGAATATGCCTGGTGTGGAGCTGCTTCTTCTGCAGCTCAGGGTTGAACTGGATGATGTTAAGGTCCCTCTCAATCCAGGCCATTCTATAATTCCATGATTTATTTGGACAAACCCTCCAAGACCATCGAGTCCAACCATTCCTCCACCACTTCCACAAGGCTTTTAAATCCCTCCAGGGATAAAGAGTCAAGGAATGCCCTGGGCAGCCTGGTCCAATATTTGAGAATTTGCCCCAATATCCAAACTAAACCCCCTGAGCTGTTTGGGGTGGGTGGAAAAGCAGGGAAGTGCCAAAGCACCAATTAGTGCCAGCCAAGACAGAGCAAAGACAAGGGAGTTAAACCACAGAATCCACAGCTGCAGAGCCTGGTCTGCTTCAACCACAGAGCACAGAATCTCCAACCACAGCACTCAGAGGATGTGACCAACGCTCAGCCCAGGGATCCGCAGGGAACGGCTCCAACACCAGGAAAACATTTTGGGAACGTTCATTTCCCGTGTCTGCAAACATCCCTCCAGAGCAGGCTGGGCAGTTCCTTCTCTCAACAGCTGGAGCAGATGTTTTTGGGATGTGGTAGAAAGGAGGGAGCCTGCTGGGTTTGGGGGTGCTGCAGTGTGAGCCACAGGTGCCTTTTAGGGTTGCCCTAAAAGTGAATGCTCACACATGCTTTAACTGCCCAGCTGGTCAAAAACAAGGCCTTAAAATGGCACATCTGGTCCCAGATAATTCCATCCAGTTTTTCCTAGGACCTGTTTGAGGCTTTAAATGAGTGGAGCATGGATGGAGCCACAAAGGAGCAAAGGGGGCTCAGGGGGGACCTCCCTGCTCTGCACAGCTCCTGCCAGGAGGGGCAGGGAAAGGAGGAGAGGAAATGGCCTCAGATGGCACCAGGGCAGGCTCAGGTTGGAGACTGGGACAGAAAATGTCCCTGGCAGAGTGGTCAGGCCTTGGCAGGAGCTGCCCAGGGAGGTTTGGAGTCCCTGGGATTGTCCCAGAGCAGTCTGGATGTGGCCTTGGGGACAGGGTTTGGGTGCTGCTGGTGGGGCTGGGGTGGCACTGGGTGATCCTGGGGGGCTCTTCCCACCCTGGTGATTCCAGGCAATCCAAGCAGAAGCTCCTGCACAGCCCCCAAACAAACCCTGAGGCTGCTCCAACTCACAATTCCTCTGCTGCCAGCCCCAGCACCTTGAGGGCTGTCAGGAGTCTCCAGGATGGTCCCTCCCAGCCAAAGGTCAGGTTCCTGCAGAGCCCAAGGGATGAGATGAAGTTCAGGTGAGCTTTAGAGCTGGGTGTGGCCCTGGGGACAGGGTCTGGGGTGATGCTGGGGTGGCACTGGGTGATCCTGGAGGTTCCTTCCCACCCTGATGATCCTGGGATTCTGCAAAGTCTCCCCTCCTGACTCAGGCTCAGGAATTCACCCCACTAAATCCCCCATCCCACTCCACACCTTCCCTGCTGCTGTGTCCTTGTCCAAACCCACTGTGGCAGCTCAGAGCTCCCTCCCAGCTCCAGGACAAACCTCTCCAGCCTCTCCCTGGGCTGCACTTCCAGCTCCACAGCTCCCAGAGAACACAAGGCCTGCTGTGCTCAGTGCAAATATCCAAAATAATAACGGGGAGCTTTTCACAGCCCTTCAAAGCTCTGCCCTCAATCTTCCAGCTGCAGGTCCCATGTGGATTTTATTAGGGCAGGATGATATTGCAAGCTGGAATACAAGGTTTGCCTGAGCAATAAAAGGGGGCAGTTCCACCTATTTAAACTCACAGCATCTTCTTACATCTCATCACTGCTCGTAAGGGATTTCTGGAAGGCTTGTTAAAGAGATCTGGGCCTCTAAAAAGCTTTTCTTAACTGAAGTGGATCAGTTTGTGAAGGTCAATAAAACACTGCTCTCTTTGTTCTCCTGCTCCCAGAAATGCCAGCTTTGGCTCCCTTTCCTTTCCTTTCCTTTCCTTTCCTTTCCTTTCCTTTCCTTTCCTGTTCCTTTCCTTTCCTTTCCGTTTCCTTTCCTTTCCTTTCCTTTCCTTCTTTCCTTGCCTTTCCTTCTCCTTTTCCTTTGTTCCTTTCCTTTCTTCCTTTTCCTTTCCTTTCCTTTCCTTTCCTTCCTTTCCTTTGCCTTTCCTTTCCTTTCCTTTCCTCTTTCCTTGCCTTTCCTTTCCGTCCCTTTCCTTTCCGTCCGTCCCTTCCCTTCCTTCCCTTCCTTCCCTTCCCTTTCCCTTCCCTTCCCTTCCCTTCCCTTCCCCTCCTGCCCTTCCCTGGCCTTCCCTTCCCTTCCCTTCCCCCCTTCCCTTCCCTTCCCTTCCTTCCCTTCCCTTCCCCTTCCCCTTCCCCTTCCCCTTCCCCTTCCCCCTTCCCTTCCCTCCCTCCCCTTCCCTTCCCCTTCCCCTTCCCCTTCCCCTTCCCCTGCCCCTTCCCTTCCCCTTCCCCTTCCCTTCCCCTTCCCCCTTCCCCTTCCCCTTCCCCTTCCCCTTCCCCTTCCCCTTCCCCTTCCTCCCCTTCCCCTTTCCTCCTCCCCTTCCCCTCCTCCTTCCCCTCCCCTTCCCCCCTTCCCCTTCCACCTTCGCCCCTTCCCCTTGCCCCTTCCCCTTCCCCTTCCCCTTCCCCTTCCCCTTCCCCTTCCCCTTCCCCGTCCCCTTCCCCTTCCCCTCCCCTTCCCTTCCCCTTCCCCTCCCCTTCCCCTTCCCCTGCCCCTTCCCCTTCCCCTTCCCCTGTCCCCCTTCCCCTCCCCTTCCCCTTCACCCCTTCCCCTTCCTCCTTCCCCTTCCCCTCTTCCCCTCTTGCCTCCCCTTCCCTTTTCTTCTTTTCCTGCATGTTTTGTTCTCTCCCTACCAAGGCAGAAGGAATGATCCCTAAAAATCCTGCAGGAATAAAAAGCTGCAAAATGTTCCTTAAATAATCCAATCCATCAGTTTGGAATCAAAGTTTGAGCAGCTCCAGCTTTGGGATAACCTGAGGGATTCAGGTTGTCTTTACCCATCCTAAACCATCCGTGTTTCACATCCCAATCCCAAAAATCAAATATTTCCTGCCTCTCCTGGTCCTTTCCCTCAGTTTCTGTGTCCTGCTGCCAGAAGGTTTTTAAAAGGATGAAAGATAAGAACGATTAATGAGAACTGGAAATGGGAGAGAACAAAAATACATCCTCAGGGGCTTTGAGGAACAAATCCTCATGGTGGGAGATCTGAATGAAAACCAAACCTTCCTCAGAAAGCTGGGGATGGAACCAGGTGGGTGGAGAAATTAAAAAATTTAAATTTAAATTTGAATTAAATAAATTTAAATTTATCTCAGTATATAATGAGGAAGCTGTGCTGGACAATGCAGATGGGGGAAATGGATGGATGAGGGTATGGATGGATGGTGGATGGATGGATGTATGGCTGGATGTATGGATGGTGGATGGATGATGATGGATGGATGGATGTGCTGGTCTGGGTGATGCTTGTGGATCTGGCTGGATGGCGGATGCTGATGATGGCTGGTGCTGGGTGAGATGGTGGATGGATGATGGCATGGATGGATGGCTGGCTGGATGGATGGCTGCTGGATGTGGGTGCTGGCGTTGCTGGCTGGCTGGCTGGATGGATGTGGCTGGTTGGCGGATGTGCTGGCTGGATGAGGATGCATGGATGGCTGTCTGGCTGGTGGCTGGACTGGCTGGCGGGACTGCTGGCTGGCTGGCTGGATGGCTGGCTGGCTGGCTGGCTGGCTGGCTGGCTGCTGGCTGGCTGGCTGGCTGGCTGGCTGGCTGGCTGGCTGGCTGGCTGGGCTGGCTGGCTGGCTGGCTGGCTGGCTGGCTGCTGGCTGCTGGCTGGCGGTGCTGGCTGGCTGGCTGGCTGGCTGGCTGCTTGCTGGCTGGCTGGCTGGCTGGCTGGCTGGCTGGCTGCTGGCTGCTGGCTGGCTGGCTGTGCTGGCTGGCTGGCTGTGCTGGCTGGCTGGCTGGCTGGCTGGCTGGCTGCTGCTGGCTGGCTGGCTGGCTGGCTGGCTGGCTTGCTGGCTGGCTGGCTGGCTGGCTGGCTGGCTGGCTGGCTGGCTGGCTGGCTGCTGGCTGGCTGCTGGCTGGCTGGCTCGCTGGCTGGCTGGCTGCTGGCTGCTGGCTGGCTGGCGGCTGGCTGGGCTGGCTGGCTGGCTGGCTGGCTGGCTGGCTGGCTGGCTGGCTGCTGGCTGGCTGGCTGGCCTGGCTGCTGGCTGGCTGGCTGGTGGCTGGCTGGCTGGCTGGCTGCTGGCTGGCTGGCTGGCTGGCTGGCGGCTGGCTGGCTGGCTGGCTGGCTGGCTGGCTGGCTGCTGGCTGGCTGGCTGGCTGCCTGGCTGCTGCTGGCTGGCCTGGCTGGCTGGCTGGCTGCTGGCTGGCTGGCTGGGCTGGCTGGCTGGCTGCTGGCTGGCTGGCTGGCTGGCTGGAGCTGCTGGCTGCTGGCTGCTGGCGGGGCTGGCTGGGGCTGGCTGGCTGCTGGCTGCTGGCTGGCTGGCTCGTGGCGGGCTGGCTGGCTGGCTGACTGGCTTGGCATGGCTGCTGCATGGCTGGCTGTTGCGGTCTGGATGGAGGCATGGCTGGCCGATGGTGGCTGGATGGTTGCTGGTCTGGCTGGCTGGTTGATGGCTGGTGGGGATGGATGATGACTGGATGGATGATTGATGGCTGATGGAGACCCTGCGAAGGATCTTTTCAGACCTGGAGTGACAGGAAAGGGAATGGCCCAAACCTCTGAAGAAACCCGTGGCTCGAATGAGATTTTGGGCAGGAATTGATCCCTGGGAGGTTGGGGATTCCCCTGGATCCCTGGCAGTGCCCACGGCAGGTTGGACACTGGGGCTGGGAGCACCTGGCACACTGGAAGGTGTAGTTCAGATCACCCTCACTATTTGGAATCCATGGATGTCTTTCCTCAGGGATGCTGCTGTCCCTGGAGTTCAGCATCTCCCTGCCAGGGCTGGGCAGGGAGCTGACCCTCCTTTGACGGGAGTGGAGTTGGATAAATAAACACCAGGGCAGCTCTGGATCTGTGGGAAGGCTGCAGAAAGAAACGTGGGGCAGAGGAACAGAGGAACAGGTGGGTGCAGCTGACTGGAACTTTTCCAGGGTTTCTCACTGACAGCTGGGTTGGTAATTCCAGGTGAAGGCTGGAGCAGCAGTGGGATGTGTTTCCTTCCCCAGGCAGGCACTGCCCCCACTCTGGTTTATCCCCTGGTCCTTTATTTCTGCTCCCCACTGAGCTGAGAGGAGAATGTGCTGGAAAAGCCCAACCTGACCAAGTGCAACACTCTGATATTCATTTTATGAAGAGGATGACCAACTCTTTCCTTACAGTTTTTATATTCCCTACAGACAACTTGATCAGCCAGATCGATTCCAGTGAGATGATTTAACTCAGACCTCCCTCAGCACAGTTCCCTTATCCCTTGGAAATTCAGATGGAGACTGTGAGGGCAATTCTTACTTCCCAAATGTTTAATTTTTGGTAGGAACACCCTCCATGACACCATTGATCTGTCTGGTTTTTTTCACTGGGAAGGAAAAGTTGAGGAATTCTGGTGGAACTGTCCACTCTCCTTCTGTGGTGCACAGAGCCAGTGCCAGAGCCCAGGAAAAAATCATGGAATGGTTTGGCTTGGAATGGACCTTAAACCCATCCCATTCCAGTTCCATGGCAGGGACACCTCCCACTGTGCCAGGCTGCTCCAGCCCCAGTGCCCAACCTGGCCTTGGGCACTGCCAGGGATCCAGGGGCAGCTCCAGCTGCTCTGGGAATTCCATCCCAGGGCCTCCCAGCCCTCACAGGAAATTATTTTTTTCTATTATCTCCCCTTCCTCATGTGCAGGGTTCCACCAGGAGGGGAATTTCTGCCTCCTTCTCCTCTTTGGTCCCTACTAGAGCCAGGTCAAATATTCCATGCCCTTCTCCCAGTCCTCACTTTGGGAACATTTCTTCAGTATTTTTTACCTCTCCAAGAGTGTGCTTGAATGTTGTGGTGATAACGCAGGCAATGATTGCAAAATAAAGAAGAAAAAATAACAATGCTGCTAGGTTGAGCATTCAATGCTGAGGAATTGTATTTTAGTAAAAATTAAAAGAAGGAAAAACAGGCTCAGAGTCACATATTTGTCTTCTCTTCCTCCACCTTGCACCTGTTCCCCCCAGCCCTCCTTTGTTGGCTTCAAAAACCTGTTTTTCACTGTTTTGGGGGTTTTTTTGTGGGCAACTTGGCTGCATCTGAGTTTCTGAGAAAGAGGGGAGAAAACAGAAGAAAGTGAATAACTGAGAGCTGCAGCCTGGGTGGGTTTTGTGGCGTCAACATTTTTTTTAGAAAAGCTCTGGAGGGAACATCAGGCTGAGCTTTGGGGTTTGGGGGCTTTTTTTGTTGTTGTTTCTTTGCTCGCTGACAGTGGAAATGCAGCAGCAAAGCTGAGCCCTGAATCTCAGCTTTCCCTGCAGATCTTGCCCATGGAATCTCTTCATCCCCTGCTTTTCCCTCTGATCCCACATGAGCCAGGTGTGGGATCATCTCATTCCACCTCCCTGCCAGAGTGGCCATGGGATTGCTGGAATTCCATGAGGAGAAAATAAGGGCAGAGGTGGAAGGAGGTGATTTGAAAGTCCCCTTCATCCCAAACCATTCCTTGATTCCTCATTCTCTGATTCCACCTGAGAGCTGCCCCAGCCCTGGAGGAGCTGGAGCTGCTGCAGAGAGCCCAGAGGAGGCTCCAGGATGGGCAGAGGGCTGGAGCAGCTCTGCTGGGAGGAAAGGCTGGCACAGCTGGCATTGCTCACCTGCACAGGAGAAGCTTTGGGCTGAGCTCAGGGTGGCCTTGCAGGGCCTGGAGGAGCCCCAGGAAAGCTGGAGAGAGACAATTCCCAGGGGATGCAGGGACAGGACACAAAGGAAGGCCCATTCCACAGGGAGAGGCTTCAAACTGAAAAATTACAGGTTTAGATCAGATATAAAGATAGTATCACAGGTTTTATTGCGGATATCATTACAGATTTAGGTCAAATATTAGGAAAAATTTCCTCCCTGGCAGGGTGGGCAGGACTGGGATGGAATTCCCAGAGCAGCTGGGGCTGTCCCTGTGTCCCTGGCAGTGCCCAAGGCCAGGTTGGACACTGGGGCTGGCACAGTGGGAGGTGTCCCTGCCATGGATCTGGGTGATCTCCAAGGTCCATCCCAACCCAAACCATTCCATGATTCTGTGAGGACAGGCTGGGCAGGCCTGGGTTGGGATGAGCCTGATCCATGGTCTCAGTTTGCAGTGGAATTTTTAAGAGGAGGTTTTTTTTTCATGGATGATGAGTGCGAGCAGCAACAGCTGCCAACTTCTTGGAATGTCAGCGGGATCCTGAGAGGTTCAAGTCCACACAAGTTGGCCCTGAGATCTCTGAGCTCTGCCCTGGAGTGTAAAACGATCCTCCAGTGCAGGCAGCTGATCCCTGTGCCAGCCAGAGCAGCTCAGAGGAGCTGAGGTGACTCATGAGAGCTTTTTGGAGCTTTGCTCCTTCCTGAAAAGGTGATTCCTTCTCCTCCCCCCACCCTGGCTGCCAGGACAGCCCCAGTTTGAAAGTGGTGTTTGTTTGCTCAGAGCCTGCCTGAGGTGAGGTGTCCTCCCTGCTGAGGGGGGGCATGGAACACACAGGGAACCTGGGAACCATGGAATGCTGGGGGTTGGAATTTAAAGATCATCTGCTGCCCCCCTGATGCATTGCTCACAGGGGTCCCAGGGTGAGGGGAAGAGAGGAGAAAGGTGACTCCATGTTCAGAAGTCTTGGTTTATTGTTTTATGATCTTTATTATGTTAGAACTCTACTAAAAGAACAGAAGAAAGGATTTCAGCAGAAGGTTTAGCTGGGAATAGCAAAGGAATGAATAACAAAGGTTTGTGTCTGACCCAGACAGTCTGGACAGCTGGGCTGGGATTGGCCATTGATGAGAAACAACCACAGAGACCAATCCCAGATCCACCTGCTGCATCCCACAGCAGCAGAGAAGAATTGTTCACAGTTTGTTCCTGAGGCCTCTCAGCTTCTCAGGAGGGAAAAATCCTAAGGAAAGGATTTTTCATAGAACATGTGGGTGACACCACCCCCTCCTGCCATGGCAGGGACACCTCCCACTGTCCCAGGCTGCTCCAGCCCCAGGGTCCAGCCTGGCCTTGGGCACTGCCAGGGATCCAGGGCCAGCCCCAGCTGCTCTGGGCACCCTGTGCCATGGAAGAATTCCTTCCCAATTCCAAGTCTAACCCTCCCCTCTTTCAGTTTAAAGCCATCATTCCTTGTCCTGCTACTCCAAGCCTCTGTAAAATGTCTCCATCTTTCCCGTGGGCTCCTCCCAGGCACTGCCAGGTGCCCCAAGGTGACCCCAGCACCCTGAGATGTTCCTGCTCCTCAGGAAAATTTGGGCTCTGCTGATTCACCCTGCCTGAGGAGGCAGTGCCAAATCTCTTCCTGTAGCTCCCTCACTATCTGGGGTTTTCCAGCTGGTGCTTCGAGGTGATTCCCATTTGTTAAAGAAAGGCCATGAGTAATTTTTGTTCTGTTGGTGGTTTGGCTGTTCGTGATGTGAGGTGATAACAAGTGAGAGATGAGATGAAAAACTTGGTGATCTCTGTAATCTCATTGTTTCCCAGGAATAATTAGTCAGCTTCCTCCTGGGTTTCTGTGGGTGCCTGGAAAGAAAGTGAAATATTTCTAAGAATGAGAGGTGTCATCAAATCCTCCATGAGCAGGAAGGGATGAATTTCATGCTCAAAGGGGGAGGATGGAAGAGGTGCCCTGTGGATTTTAAGGGGTGCAGGCACCTGTTTGTAGAAACACCTTGTGGCAGGAGTTGTGCTAGCTCTGATGGGGCTTTTTGTGGGAAAAGACCTCCAGAGGATCAAGGGATGCCCCAGGATTGCAATGGTGGTTGGGCCCTGGGGGCTTGTTGTGTTTTTCCAATTTGCCTCCCTGTTCTCTGTGCCATCCTGCAGCCCTCCCTGCTGTTCCCACCCCAGAACCACTCCGTGTCTCTCCCACACTGAGGTCTTCTCCTAAAGCCTGAGCAGCAGAAAGGAGATTTCAGGACCAGGAGCTCTGGATTTCCATGAAGAATTCCACTCCCCTCTGCCTGAGAAGCCAACAGTCAGGGCTGCTTCCTCCCTGCAAACAAAACCCTGGGAAAACAGGCACAGAAATCCCACCAGCTCTGCTTTTTCATCCTTTTCCAACCCTAGGGTTGTGCAAGGAAGATCTCCCAGAGATGCTCCCCACATCCCATCCCTGCCTGAAGCAAAGCCCTTTGGGGTCCTGGGTGAGTTTTCCTGAGTCCTTCAGGCTCCTGCAGGCTGTCCCCAAATTAATCACACCCCAATTAATCACACCCCAATTAATCACACCCCAATTAATCTCTTCCTGGTGGATTTCAAGATTTCCAAACCCACTGTTTCAACAGAACAAGGATTTTCAACACATCCTGCCCAGAGGGCTGCAGCTGCCATTCCCAGGAGGAATTTTTTCCTCACCCTGGGAGAAGCAGAAATCCATTCTCTGGGAGTTGGGAAACACCACTGAGCCATTGCTGCAGAGCCTCAGGTATTTAATTCATGCCTAACTGCAATTCTTCTGGCCAGATCCAAAGGCTCAACATCCATTGCCTGATTTGGTTACAGCTCCAAGGAAACAACCCAAATTCAGTCTGTGCAGTTGGAATAATTCTGATATTTCTCTTTTTTTGGGGTTTTTTTTTCAGGAAATAATTGCTTTTTTTATTTTTTTTTCTGACTTCTGGCTGATGTATGAAGAGATAAGAATTTTTTTTTCTATTTTTCTATTTTTCTATTATATATATTAAAATATACATAATATAAAATATGTATACTAAAACCATACATAATATAAAAATACACATTAATATACATAATACATTTAGAAGAAAAATTAATGGGTTTGGGGTTTTTTTTAATATAATTAGGTTGCCATCAATTTTATGATTTTCCATGTGATATCTTGAAGAGAGGATGATCCCACAAGTCCACAAGGTGCAGGATGAGAGGGATTATCAGACTCTGGGTCTATTAATGCCCCTAAATGAACACCCCCTTTTAAACTTGTATTTATCTTCTCATAGATCAATTGATTTGAAGAAGCCCAAACTCTTCCTTCTGCATTTTTTTTCCCTTTCCCTGATGTTCCTAAATAATCATGAAGGCACATTGTGGTTTAACAGGCCTATAAATCATGCCCAGGGATGGGATTTGCTTGGGATCTGCTTCTCCCCTGGTGAGGCTTGGAAAAACCTTGGATGCAGGCCAAGGTTTAATTTTCAAATGCTCCCATTTGTGCCTCCCTGGGGCAGGAGATGTAATGCTCTTATCTTTTCTTCTGGGCCAAATCTCAAACCACAAAAGGACCAGTTCAGGGCCTCAGGGGGGAATCAGGGTTGGGTCGAAGTGGGAGAAATAAAAATCTTTATTTTGGCAAAGAGAACGATTCTGGCAGGGACTGGAATTAAAATGTGGTGTTCCAAATGAGGCAGGAGAAGAGTGGAGGGGGAAGAGGAATTTAAAAATAAATTGTGAGTGAGCAGAGCCCCGGGGCCAGGAGGGACAGCCCTGTCCTGGGGACAGCAGGGACAGCACCCAGGGGATCGTCCCTCTCACCTCACCCCTGTGCTGGGGACACCTCTGGGTGTCTCAAGGGAAGAAACACATCAAGCTCTCCCAGAGTGTCCAAAGGAGGGACAGGAGGGTGGGGATGGCTCTGGAGGGGCCACACGAGGAGAGGGCACCTGGAATGTCCGTCTGGAGCAGGGACTGAGGGCAGAGCTCCCTGGGGACAGCTCTGAGCTCTGCTCTGGCCACGGGGACAGCACCAGGGAGCAGCTGGAGCTGGGCCTGGAGGGGTTTGGGTTGGATTTTAGGGCAAGGTTCTTCCCCAGAGGGTGCTGGCACTGCCCAGGCTGCCCAGGGAATGGGCACGGCCCCGAGGCTGCCAGAGCTCCAGGAGCCTTTGGCCAGCGCTGCCAGGGATGCCCAGGCTGGGCTTGGGGGGGTCTGGGCAGGGCCAGGGATTGAATTTGGATGATCCCTGAGGGTCAGTTCCAGCTCTGGATATTCCCTGATTCAAAGGACTAAAAATCTGCTGTGCTCTCCTATTATTTTCTTAGTCTATGCAGATATCTATTTTTTTTTCTCTGCTAATTTTATGGTGAAACATTTTTTTATTTTTGTCCTCTGAAGAGCCTGAACCCTTTTCTCCCTCCCTCCCTTTCCTGGGCATGTTCTGTCTGTCAGAACAGGGGGTCTGTACCCACAGCTGCCTGGCTGAAGAGTGTTTCAGCAGAAAAGCTGCTGCAGTTGTGCCTCCAAGGCAAGGATCCTTTCTGGCAGCCAGATCTCCAGGAAATTCACACTCTGACCCCCTTTAAACAGAGGAATTCTCCTCCCCACCAAACCAGGACCTGCAACAGCAGCAGCACCACCCAAACCCATGGGAGAGTCCCACACCGGGCGTGCTTTGATCCATCCCTTCCCACGTCCATGTCCCCAGATCTGCTGAGCAGGGAGCTTTGTGCAGGAGGAGGGGGAACAGCCTCCAGCTGAAGGAGGGCAGGGTTAGGTTGGATTTTTGGGACCACCTGGATCCACAAGGATCATCCAAACCCAGCTCCTGTTCTGCCCAGACCCCCCCAAGCCCAGCCTGGGCATCCCTGGCAGCGCTGGCCAAAGGCTCCTGGAGCTCTGGCAGCCTCGGGGCCGTGCCCATTCCCTGGGCAGCCTGGGCAGTGCCAGCACCCTCTGGGGAAGAACCTTGCCCTAAAATCCAACCCAAACCCCTCCAGGCCCAGCTCCAGCCCCTCCCTGGTGCTGTCCCCGTGGCAGAGCAGAGCTCAGAGCTGTCCCCAGGGAGCTCTGCCCTCAGTCCCTGCTCCAGACGGACATTCCAGGTGCCCTCTCCTCGTGTGGCCCCTCCAGAGCCATCCCCACCCTCCTGTCCCTCCTTTGGACACTCTGGGAGAGCTTGATGTGTTTCTTCCCTTGAGACACCCAGAGGTGTCCCCAGCACAGGGTGAGGTGATAGGGACGATCCCCTGGGTGCTGTCCCTGCTGTCCCCAGGACAGGGCTGTCCCTCCTGGCCCCGGGACTCTGCTCACTCCTCCCCGACAGCGAAATGTCACCAAACCTCAGAGGGGACAACCCTTAGGGAGCCGGGACTCACCACGCAACAGAGGAGCCGTGGCAGCTCGGAATTTTAATTCACGAGGCCGAACAATTCCCCGTGGCAGCTGAGCATCCTCCGGGGACCAATTATTGCAGCGAGCGCCGCGCATCCCCCGGGAGATGCTCCGAGCATCCCCATCCCGCAGCCCCGAGCCGCTCCTCGCGTCAAAACTGCCGCTAATGGCACAATGAACCGGCTGGGGACTGCCGAGGAGCTCTTAATTAGGTAAATTAGGTAAAAACTCTGCTCGGGGAGGGAGCAGGGGCCGGTTCGGAGCGTCCTGCTCGGTGTCAGGCTGCGGGGAGGCGCCTGCGGGGGAGGGATGCGCTTGGAGGGTAATTGAGGTGGGAAAACGGGAGCTCAGCCGGGAATTCCCTTCCAGGCAGCGTTGAAAATGCTTCTGTGAGTCTCTGCAGACGGTCCGAGAAGTATTTCAAACATTTCAGTGCGAACGCTTCCCCGAGCGGGGCAGCGGCTCGGGAATTGCTGTCCGGGTTTAAGTGGATCGGCAGGGAAAACCTCGGGGGGAAGCTGAGATTCCCAGGGGGAAAACACAAAACCAGCTTTAATTCTTCACCTGATAACAGGGCTGAGGGGGGGACACACAAAACCAGCTTTAATTCTCCACCTGGTAACAGGGCTGGGGGGGACACACAAAACCAGGTTTAATTCTTCACCTGATAACGGGGCTGAGGGGGGAAAACACAAAACCAGCTTTAATTCTCACCTGGTACCAGGGGTTGGGGGGAAAACACAAAACCAGCTTTAATTCTTCACCTGATAACAGGGCTGAGGGGGGACAGACAAAACCAGCTTTAATTCTCCACCTGGTAATGGGGCTGAGGGGGGGACACACAAAAGCAGGTTTAATTCTTCACCTGGTAACGAGGCTGAGAGGGGACACCCAAAACCAGCTTTAATTCTTCACCTGGTAAGGGCTCTAAGTGGAGCTCCAGGGCCAAACCAAGGGCTCTGAAGGTCAGAGGCAAATTTGAGGGTGTTTCATCCCTGGGATAATTCACCTGAGGGGAATTTTGGGAGGAATTTGAGATGGCACCTCTGAATTGTTTTAGATGATGCTGTTTATTTTCTTATCTTTACACAGGCAGCAAGGGTGAGCTCAGCTCACATTGTTACAGCACGGTTCAGAAGGTCACAAAACCCTTAATGGCAAGATTTTTAAAGGAGTTACTGACCAATAAAACTCTGCTAATAAGGATATTTATGTTTTTGACCCAGTCTTTAAATATTTCACCTCATGGACCCCTGGTACAGTGTGAGCTTTCTTAGCCACTCGTGTTCTGACACACAAACCTGCAGTGCTGCACTCTGAGCTCCTTGTTTACCTCTGGAACTACTTTTATTTTTATATCCTAAACTCTAAAACTCACAGATTTCTTCTGTAAAAAGCTCCATATCCCAGACCACCTAGGGTTCGTTCATATGAGCTTCATGTTTTGCAATTTGTATATTTCATGTGTTTTTCAGTGAAAAGGAAAGGAAGGGAGGAAACAGGTGACACACCTCAGTTTATGGGGCTTTTTCATACAATGCATCAGTTGGAAAACTTCCAGCAAAAAAAACCAAGGACATTTTTCTCCATGAAGAGAGGAAAAAAATAGCTGTATTTTTGATATTTACATGCATGGACACATGCATGTAAAACTCTGAACTTTCCTTTCCTTAGCTCAACATTTAAACCCCAAACCCACATTCTCCCTTCCAGCCCCTCAGTTTGGGAGCCTTTCCCAAGGTCCCAGATCAAATCCTGGGTTTAATTCTCAGCTCTGGCTCCCAGGCCCAGAGTTCTGAGGGTTCCCTGCACTTCAGATTCCAACAATCCCAGGGTCTGGAAAAATGAGGAGCATCGTGTCCCCTGATTTCTCTCACCCCTGCAGTGTGGAATTCCTGAGTCCTGAGCGTTGAAAGAAACCCTGCAGAGCTCAGCTGGTACTGCCTGCCTGGAATTAAATTCAGATTTTAAAAGGAGCCCCGGGGAGCTGAAGTCCAGCTAGATGGGATTTGGGATGCTGTCCATCTTTGCAGATGGGATGTGGGATGTTGTCCATCTCTTGGATTTGGGATTTGGGATGCTGTCCATCTCTGGGATGGGATTTGGGATGCTGTCCATCTCTGGGATTTGGGATTTGGGATGCTGTCCATCTCGGATGGGATTTGGGATGCTGTCCATCTCAGATGGGATTTGGGATGCTGTCCATCTTTTGGATTTGGGATTTGGGATGCTGTCCATCTCGGATGGGATTTGGGATGCTGTCCATCTCTTGGATTTGGGATTTGGGATGCTGTCCATCTCGGATGGGATTTGGGATGCTGTCCATCTCTGGGATTTGGGATGCTGTCCATCTCTTGGATTTGGGATTTGGGATGCTGTCCATCTCTGGGATGGGATTTGGGATGCTGTCCATCTCTGGGATTTGGGATTTGGGATGCTGTCCATCTCTGGGATTTGGGATGCTGTCCATCTCTGGGATTTGGGATGCTGTCCATCTCTCGGATTTGGGATTTGGGATGTTGTCTCTATCCTAGAGGATTTTGGGGGTTCTATTGCCCCCCAGTTCTCAGTGGGGAGCAGACTGATGTAGCCTGGTCACTGTGAAAAGTGAATTAATGAATTAAGGGCTCAGTGATGGTTGGAAGAAACCTTAAAGACGATTTTAAAAACCTTAAAGATGATTTTAAAAACTTTAATGATGATTTTAAAAACTTTAATAGATCCCTCTCTCTGATCCTCTCCATGGCCCTCTGGAATTGCTCCAGCAGCTCCAGGTCCATCTCCTGCCACAGCTCTGCAGGTGGAGAGCGGAGCAGGAGGGGGAATCACCTCCCTCAGGGCAGCCAGGGTGGGTTTGGCTTTCTGGGCTGGGTCATGTCAAGGTTCAGCATTTCTGTGGAATTCAAGGAATTCTTTAAAAATTCAGCAATTTTTACCATGGCAAGTTTTATTCTCATCAAGCACCTAAGAGAAAACCCAGCAAATTTTCCAATACAAGAAAAAATGGGCATGAAACAGCTCTCAAACCTCACCTGGGGCCTCCAGCAGCTGCAGGAGGAGTTCTTCAGGAGACACTGGAGATGTCCCTGGCAGACCCCAGAGTATTTGCAATTTACCCCAAATTTTGGCTTTTTGGGGGCGAGAGCAGCAGCACTGCAGAGCCACCAATGCCCTCATTTTATTTGGGAATAAAACCCCCCTTGGAGGCATTTCAAAGGCTGGCTGGGAGCAGCAGGAGCTGTTGGCTCTGCCCTGTATCTTGCAGCAGCCAGAAATTCACAGGAAGTTCCCCAAAGCCTCTCTGTGGTTATTTCTGGATTTATCTGCATGGATGGGCACTTCCTGCCCACCCTGGCAGTTGGGCAGGGCTCAGATGGATGTGGAGCTGATGAAGTTCCCCTCCAAATTCACACTTTTTTTTAATTAATCCCCTTTTAGCAGTGCAAGAGCTCCATGATTTTCAAGGTGAGAACACTTTTAACCTGGTAATTCCAGGAATGGAAATAATTTGTTCTTTTTTTTAAATTTATTTATTTTATTTTAGTTTATTTTATTTTATTTTATTTTATTTATTTTATTTTTATTTTATTTTTATTTTATTTTATTTTTTTTATTTTTATTTTATTTATTTTATTTTTTTTTTATTTTATTTTATTTTATTTTATTTTCTTTTATTTTATTTTATTTTATTTATTTTATTTTATTTTATTTTATTTTATTTATTTTTTTTTTATTTTATTTTTATTTTCTTTTATTATTTTATTTTATTTTGATTTTATATTTTATTTTATTTTATATTTCTTTTATTTTATTTATTTTATTTTATTTTATTTTATTTTATTTTTATTTTATTTTATTTTATCTTTATATTATTATTATATTTTATCTTTATTTTATTTTACTTTATTTTATTTATTTTCTTTTTTTTTATTTTATTTTATTTTTTGGGGGGGGGGTTTGCTGATTAATTCTTGGTTTTAGGTGTAACTTTCAGGGCAGGAGGTGCAAAAACAGCTCATCCACTTCTGCAACACCTCAGTTTCCTTGGGCCACTCTTTCCTTCATGGAAAAACTCAGGAAAATCATCATTTTCTGTCTGAGGCAGACATTTCACCCTGAATTCACTGCTGAAGAAAAATCTTCCCTTTGGTGTCTTCATTGTCCTGCGTTGAGACTCTGACACCCCCAAAAGAGCCAGACCCAGCATTTATTCTTGGGATTCACCTTTTGAACACACAACTGCACATTTTCATGTTGGATTTATGATTTAAGACTTTGCTTGGCTTGCTCTCTTCACCACCCCTCAGCTCATTCCTCTCATTTCCACCCTCAGAACTTACCTGGCTTCGTTTCTGCTGCTTCTTCCACCTCCACTGGACACAATTCCCATTTTCTGGTGCATTCTGGCCAAGTTTCAACAACCTTTAAAAAGCTCTGAACTCTGCTATTTAATCCCAGGTGTGTTGTTCCAGTTTTTGTCCATTTCTCCTGTTCCAGTTCTGCCCCACACCCTCTGGAGCTCCTCTTCTGGGCTGTGCAGGGCTGCTCTCATTCCTCCTGCTGACTCCACAAAATTGAATTTCCCTTTTTTTTTTTGGACATTTTTCTCAACCACTTCCTCCATTTTCAGGAATGTCTGAGTCCAGTGTCACCACAGAGTTCAGGCTGTGACTCTTAAAAGTGAATTTAATTGGAATTACCGCTGGGTTTTGTGTTGTTTGATTCCCCACACCACAAAATTCCTGAGGGAAACAGCCCAGGTTTTCCCCACCTGCCCTAACAGCAGATTGAATCAGGCAGAAGATGGTTTGAGTGTCAGCTGCTGACACAGGAAAACAAAACAGAATCATCAGGGTGGGGTGAGACCTCCAGCATCACCCCAAACCCTGTCCCCAAGGCCACCCCAAGGCCACATCCAGACTGCTCTGGGACAATCCCAGGGACTCCAAACCTCCCTGGGCAGCTCCTGCCAAGGCCTGACCACTCTGCCAGGGACATTTTCTGTCCCAGTCTCCAACCTGAGCCTGCCCTGGTGCCATCTGAGGCCATTTCCTCTCCTCCTTTCCCTGCCCCTCCTGGCAGGAGCTGTGCAGAGCAGGGAGGTCCCCCCTGATCCCCTTTGCTCCCCCAGATCCCTCAGCTCCTCCCAGGATGTTTTTTCCAGCCCCTGGACAATCCCAGCCATCCCCAGGATGAGGAGACATCTCCCCAGCCGTGTTTCACTTCAGCCAGAGGGAGCATCAAAGGAGTGACACCACAAGTGGTGGCTCCAGGCTGGTGCCCACCTGAGGAAGGACCAAAAAGTCCCTTGGAAGAAATTTTTTCTCTGCTTTTCAACCTCTGCTTTGGCTTCCAGGAGCTCACCCAGAGCTGCCCCTGGAGCCCTGGCAGTGCCCAGGGCCAGGCTGGACACTGGGGACAGCGGGAGGTGTCCCTGCCCATGGAATGGGATCATTTTAGGAACCCTTCCAACCCAAATCCATGAATTTCTGAGTGTTTCCTTGGTGATTTTTCCCATTCCTGCCCACATTTCTGCTCTAAGAGCTCAAACCACATCCAGACTCCTCTGGGACAATCCCAGCGACCCCAAACCTCCCTGGGCAGCTCAGCCCAAGGCCTGGCCCCTCTTCCTGGTGGAAGAAATCCTGGTGATTCAAAGCCTGAGGGAGCAAAACCCTTCAGGGAGTGACTCGTGGTCGGTGCCCACCCGAGGAAGGACCAAAAGGTCCCTTTGGTCCTCACAGCTCTTCTGGAGGAATTTTTTCTCTGCTCTTCAACCTCTGCTTGGTGCTTAGGAGCTCACCCAGAGCTGCCCCTGGAGCCCTGGCAGTGCCCAGGGCCAGGCTGGACACTGGGGACAGCGGGAGGTGTCCCTGCCCATGGAATGGGATCATTTTAGGATCCCTTCCAACCCAAATCCATGAATTTCTGAGTGTTTCCTTGGTGATTTTTCCCATTCCTGCCCACATTTCTGCTCTAAGAGCTCAAACCACATCCAGACTCCTCTGGGACAATCCCAGCGACCCCAAACCTCCCTGGGCAGCTCAGCCCAAGGCCTGGCCCCTCTTCCTGGTGGAAGAAATCCTGGTGATTCAAAGCCTGAGGGAGCAAAACCCTTCAGGGAGTGACTCGTGGTCGGTGCCCACCCGAGGAAGGACCAAAAGGTCCCTTTGGTCCTCACAGCTCTTCTGGAGGAATTTTTTCTCTGCTCTTCAACCTCTGCTTGGTGCTTAGGAGCTCACCCAGAGCTGCCCCTGGAGCCCTGGCAGTGCCCAGGGCCAGGCTGGACACTGGGGACAGCGGGAGGTGTCCCTGCCATGGAATGGGATCATTTTAGGATCCCTTCCAACCCAAACCATGAATTTCTGAGCGTTTCCCTGGTGACTTTTCCCATTCCTGCCCACGTTTCTGCTCTAAGAGCTCAAACCATGAGGGTTTTTTCTCCCATTTTTGGAAGAACAGGTCATTTTTTTCATCCTTTGCATGCCCCAACCCTCTTGGGTGCCCTGTGGCTCTGAGAGCAAACCACAGTGATGTTTATTTTCAGGCCCCTGGCCAGTGTCACCAGTTTGGAGAAGATGTGGCTGCAGCTCAACCACCAGGCACTTCTCCTGCCTGCACCTCGAGTTCCAAGGCTGCAGAAGCTGCACAAGAACAGAATTCCTCTCTCCCAGGCCCACAGAGGATCCATAATTCCACAGCAACTTCAGCATTTCAGACGCTTCTCTCTCCGCTTAGAAACCGAACAGGAGAGGGTTTTTCATTTAAATTAAAATTAAATATTTAAAAAGCTTTGTAATATCCTCAACCACTAGTTTTTTCATGAGGGGACACAGGGAGAAAATTGCCTCTCAGATCTCCAAGGATGATGGACCCTGCCCAGGTTTTAATGGGGTGCTCCTGGATCATTGGATTTTGATGATCCTGGTGAGACTTTTCCCACCTTGGAAGATTCTGGGATTCTGTGGGAAGCAGAGCTATCATTATTATTATTATTATTATTATTATTATGTATTATTATTATTATTATTATTATTATTACTATTACTATTACTATTACTATTATTATATCATCATTATTATATCATTATTATTATATCATTATAGTATATTATATATATGATATATATTATATTATATTATATTTATATTATATTATATTATATTATATTATATTATATTATATTATATTTCATTATTATTATTATTTTATTATTTTATGACAGCCCTTTCATTAGTAGTAGTTTATAATAATAATCTATTATTTATATATAATAGATAAAGAATGCACTGGATTTCATTATATATTATTATACTATAATTAATTATCTATGTATATAACATGCATATTAATATATTATTGATTTATTAATTAAACAATAAAATAAATAATTACAATAGTAAAAAATTAATGAAAATATATAAATAATTAGATTATTACTTATAATATAATATAATATAAGATAATATAAATAATAGTATAATAATATAATATAATATAATATAACTGATATGATATGATCTGATATGAATGAATAAATAATATGATATGATTGATTGATATGATATGATATGATATGAAATATAATATAATATAATATAATATAATATACTCTAATATAATCTAATATATACTATAATATATATCTATAATCTAATATAATATCCTATCTATCATATAATTTTCTGGTAGATCTAATTTTAATATTATACTACGATTATATTTTTATTACAATGAATTAATTAAACTAAAATATTTAGATGAATGAATAAAATCAATGCTTTATAAATTAAATAGAAATATTTATTTCACTTTTCCCGGTCCCACAATTCTCAGGAAGTGCAGAGAGGGGACAGAGGCCACCTCCTGTCCCCCTCCCCACTCCTCTGCAGGATCCATGGCGGGAAAGGCTCGGTGGATGCTGAGAAATCAGGGATAAATCCCCTGTGGACAGCAAGCAGGGATCCTCCAGCACTGCCAGCACCTCCAAACCACCCAACCCCATCCCAAAGGACAATTAATTCCCACCCTGAGGGGATGGGAAATGCCCCAGGGGTGGCTTTGTGGCATTTGAGGGGAAGCCTTGCTCCCAGGTGGTGACAAGTGGCTGGAAGGTCACCCTGGGTGACCCAGGATTCCTGCCCAGAGCAGGAGGGCTCAGAACCCAAATGGAGAGGGTGGAGGTGAACCAGAGATGGCAGAGGGGCACCCAGGAGCCAGAAGGGCAAACACAAAGGGACAATCAGCACCGACCTCCCTGGCTGGGAATAAATCAGGAAGGGAAAAATTCTCATCAGGACGAGGAAAAAAATCTCATCAGGCAAGAAAAATGGAATAGAAACCAAATAAAGGATTGAAAAAAATGGAAAAGAATTCAGATTCTGGGCCTAAAACCAACCCAGAGAAATCCATCCACTGTTTGGAAAAAGAGCTGAGGGATTAGGTAATTCCTAGAGCTGGTGAATCATTTGCTGTGAATAATTTACTGCGAGAGTTCTGTGCTCCCACAAAGTCTGGGAGCAAGTTCTGAATGACTGCAGGAGCATTTGTCAGCTGTTTACAAACCGTGGTTGGGGCAGATTGGCCACAGGTAAATTCTGGGCTCTGCTCTGGCTTTGCTTAACGAGGCAGGAACTTAATTGGAGTCTCTCCTTTCTTGCCTGATGAGCACAATTTATAACCCTGAATTAAAATGAATTCATGACCCAGCCTGGCCATGGGCTTTGGGAACCTGGAGGTCTCCACCTGGGAAGGGTTGGGTTGGCAGCATGAGGCTCCATGGGAAATCATGGAATTATGGGATGGTTTGGGATGGAAGGGATTTTAGGGATCTCAAAGCCCACCCAGTGCCATGGCAGGGACACCTCCCACTGTGCCAGGCTGCTCCAGCCCCAGTGTCCAGCCTGGCCTTGGGCACTG
The DNA here is from genome assembly GCF_022539315.1 of Serinus canaria. Taxonomy (NCBI): domain Eukaryota; kingdom Metazoa; phylum Chordata; class Aves; order Passeriformes; family Fringillidae; genus Serinus; species Serinus canaria. The sequence continues at coordinate 113,067,546 of NC_066313.1, read as the reverse complement.
CCAGGGATCCAGGGATGGAATTCCATCCCAGCCCTGCCCACCCTGCCAGGGAACAATTCCTCATTGCCAAGATCCCAGCCAGCCCTGCCCTCTGGCACTGGGAGCCATTCCCTGGCTGCTGTCCCTGCATCCCCTGGGAATTGTCTCTCTCCAGCTTTCCTGGGGCTCCTCCAGGCCCTGCAAGGCCACCCTGAGCTCAGCCCAAAGCTTCTCCTGTGCAGGTGAGCAATGCCAGCTGTGCCAGCCTTTCCTCCCAGCAGAGCTGCTCCAGCCCTCTGCCCATCCTGGAGCCTCCTCTGGGCTCTCTGCAGCAGCTCCAGCTCCTCCAGGGCTGGGCCAGGGCTGGGGCTGCACTCCAGGTGGGAAATCACCTGTGGGGCCCAATCCCAATCCCAATCCCAATCCCAATCCCAATCCCAACCCAATCCCAATCCCAATCCCAATCCCAACCCCAATCCCAACCCCAACCCCAATCCCAATGCCAATCCCAATCCCAATCCCAATCCCAATCCCAATCCCAATCCCAATTCCTACCCCAATCCCAATCCCAATCCCAATCCCAATTCCCACCCCAATCCCAATCGCAATCCCAATCCCAATCCCAATCCCAATCCCAATCCCAGTCCCAATCCCTTTCCTGCTGCTCTCTCCTCCCTGGATGCAGCCCAGGATTTTGATGGATTTTGATGGATTTTGGGGCTCCCAGCACTCACTGGTGGCTCCTGTCCAGTTTTTCCCCCTCAGATCCCCAAATCCTTCTCCCCAGGGCTCGTCCCCACAAACCCCTGGTGGATCTGGTCAGAACCACCCCCAAAGCTGCCATTAATTGAAGCAGATCCCAAGGATGCCAAGGATGCTCCTTGTTTTTAAGTTGCCTCTGTCTCTGTGTGGTGTCTCTGGATTTAAACCTGAAATCCTGCCCTGAACTCCTGAATTTTAAGTGCCTGGCACCATTTCTGCTCCACTGCAGCACTCATCCAATTAACTCCAACTTAAGGAGGGAGACAGGAACAAAAACTCCACGTCCCAATATTAAATTACTTCCTTGACATATTTGGGAATTAACAAAAAGCCAGGAGCTTATTTAACAGCTTAGCACAGATGATTTTTAACAGCCCAGCTCACAACAGCTGCTCTTTCATCTATAAATTAAATGTTTAACAAAGCCATAATTAAAGACCTTACCAGCAAAACTTTTCACTGGTGTGTTCTCTGCGATGGACTTTGAAGCATCTTCAGCTGAAGCAATGGGAATTCTCCTGGACAGAGCTCTGAGCTGCAGATAGAGATTAATTACAAGCAGAGCTTTCAGGATTTATTCCTCCTGCCAAAATCCTGCCAAAATCCTCCAGTCTCGCAGCAGAGAACTGGTTTTCCCTTGTGCTTGCTTACTAATGCTGCTGAAATGTGGATTTAAACAATACCTGTCTGTCTCTCTTGATCCCAGACACGATTATTAGCCTTTCATGCTAATTTCCAGAGCTATTAAAGGTGGATTAAGGAGGCAGAAATTCCAGATGGAGCCAGGGCTCCCCAGATTTTGGAAGGGGGTTCTTGCTGGTGAAGGTCCAAGGCTGCTGTGGGTGCTCCAGCCCAGCTCCTCACCCAGGGCAGCACCTGGGGGTAGAACCCAGCCCAGGAATAGAATCCCAAAATCCCCAGGGCTGGCAGAGCCCTCCCAGCCCAGGCAGTGCCAGCTGTGCCCCATGGCCACCCCGTGCCCAGCCCAGAGCACTCAGTGCCACCTCCAGGGGACACCTGCAGGGATGGGCACTGCAGAGCTCCCTGGGCAGCCCCTGCCAAGGCCTGAGCCCCCTTTCCATGGGCAAATTCCTGCTGCTGGCCAAGCTGAGCCTGCCCTGGCCCAGCCTGAGGCCGTTCCCTCTGCTCCTGTCCCTGTGCCCTGGGAGCAGAGCCCGACCCCCCCGGCTGTCCCCTCCTGGCAGGGACTTGTGCAGAGCCACAAGGGCCCCCTGAGCCTCCCTAAATTAAACCTCCCAGCCCTTGGTCACATTCCCAGAGAAACCCTCTCCTCCTGGGAATCTGTGCCACATCCTCAGGCCTGAAAGGCTGGAAATGTTCCGTGGTTTCCAACCTAAACCTCCCAGCAGCTCTGTAACCCCATTTCTCTGGACAGCAGCACTCTCCTGTGCTGAGGTTCTTTTCCCTGTGGATTTTGCTCTCCAGGTGATCTAGGAGAGCACTGAGATTCCCTATTCCCACTCAAATCCTTCCAGAGGTGAGCATGGAGGGTGCCCAGTTCACCCAGTTTGAGGCAGGGAGCTCTTGGAGCTCTGCTTCCACCTCAGGGCCCCCATTCCCAGTTCACCTCCATCCCCTCCCATCCATCCCCTGCTTTCCCCCCCCCCTTTTTCATTCTCTCTGGAAAACGAGGGAAAGCATTCCCTGAGTTTTGAGTCTCTCTTTAGTTCTGATCCCTAGGTTGCCCTCAAAGTGTCCTCACTTCTTCTTCCTTTGTTCTCTTCTCATTTCTGTAACTGAAAACCGTTTTTTGCTGCTTTTTATTTCCTTTGTGAGATCCAAACCAGACTTTTGTTACTTTGGATTTTTGCTGCTTTGCATTTTGTGCCTCTGGACTCCAGCTGGAACTTCCCATTTTATTCCAGGTCAGCTCCTTAATTATTCCTAATTTTCTTTATTTGCTCTAAAAGGGCCATCCCTTCCTGGCATCCATGGCTTCAGCAAACTTTGAACTGCTCACTCCAGATGGCTTCAATCCCTCATTTCCTTACTTGGTCAAAACTTTCCCTTTTTAAATCAAAAATCTTATTCAGAGAACTGAATTAATTCCTAATTATTTCACTGCAGGCAGTTTTCTCCAATCAGATCTTCCCAAATATCATCAGCATTGACAAAATCAAGCCAATAATCACTTTGAAGGAAACCCACCCCAAATCATTCCTAAGGATTATGGATTCTGCTGGCATTCATCTGGAAGCTGATTTTCCTCACAAGGACAATTCCTGTCATTCCAAGAACTCTATAGAAATCTCAATCCATATTTTTAAAAAATGGGATTTAAATCCCTTCCCACCTTTTTTTTTTCTTGGATGATCGATCAAGGCTGGAACTCCCTTCCCAGGGATCTGCTGGGATCCCTGGGAACCAAGGATCTAAAAACCACCTCTGAAAGCTGAATTCCCCACAAGAACAATTCCTGTCATTCCAAGAACTCTACAGAGATCTCAATCCTTATTAAAAAATGGGATTTCAATCCCTTCCCACCTTTTTATTTCTTGGATGATCAGTCAGGGCTGGAATTCCCTCCCAGCCTTCATCCCATGTTTCCATTTGGAACTCCAACACCTCATCCCGATTTTGTTTGCTTCCCAGACACCCTGAGTGGTGTTTGTGGGGTGATCCTGCATCCTCAGCTGGTTGGGACACTTTAATCCCTGCCTTGGAATTTCTGGGATGCTGCAAGGGCTTGGGGAGCAGAATGATCCACCCCCAGCCAGTCTGCAGGGCTCATTCCCAGTGCTCCCAAGGGATCACCAGACAGTTGTTATTCCATCCATCCCATCCCTCGCCCTCCTCATTCCAACCAGGACCAGCACCATGGCTGCTGCTGCTCCAAAGTGCTCCCAGCTGTGTGAAGTGGCAGCCAACCAATTTCCTGGAACTCGTGGGGAGCTAGCCAGAGGCAGGGAATATCTGTGGAAAGGAATCTTTTTGTCTTTTCTTAATTTTTTTTCTTTTTTTTCTGGAGAGGAAACCAAAAAAAAAAAAAAAAAAAAACAAAAAACCACCAAACCCAAAAAAAATCCCCCATGTTAATATTTAAGTTTTTAGGGCAGTGACAGAGCCCAGAGCAAATCCCACCACGGTGACACTTTGGAGTGGGGTCAAGAGGGACTAAAGTGGGAGAACGGGCTGAGGTTTTCCCTCGGTCACTGCTGGGATTTTGTTTGCTTTCAGCTGATCCCACAGAGATCTCCTCCAGCTCCCCTCCCTTGCCTGAGGAGAGCAGCCCTCACCCTGTTGGCCAACAGGAGTTTATTGTCACATCCATGGGGATCCTGCCTTAAAAACCTTTAAAAAACCTTAAAACCCACAGGATTTCCCCACAGGCTGTGGAGAGACCCAGCCAGAGATGGAGCCTGGCTCCTTTTGGGGTCAGGCTGTGGGGCTGAAGGGCAGGGGGGTGGCTGGGACAGTGGGGACAGCACTGGAACGTGTCCAGAGGAGGGAATGGGGATGGGAAAGGGCTGGAAAACAAATCCTGGGGGGAAACAGCTGAGAGATTTGGGGTGGTTTGGGGGAGCAAAGGACGTTCAGGGGGGACCTCCCTGCTCTGCACAGCTCCTGCCAGGAGGGGCAGGGAAAGGAGGAGAGGAAATGGCCTCAGATGGCACCAGGGCAGGCTCAGGGTGGAGACTGGGACAGAAAATGTCCCTGGCAGAGTGGTCAGGCCTTGGGCTGAGCTGCTCAGGGAGGTTTGGAGTCCCTGGGATTGTCCCAGAGCAGTCTGGATGTGGCCTTGGGGACAGGGTTTGGGTGCTGCTGCTGGGGCTGGGGTGGCACTGGATGGCTCTGAAGGATCACCCAGTGACAATGAAATAAACATTGAAGTTCTCCAAGTGTTCTGGTTGTGGATAAATTTTGGGTGGTTGAGCTACTGTTATTTACATTTATCTTTACACGGTGGTTTTATTACTTATTTATTTAACAACTGGGAAAGCTGGTTTTAGTACAGGATTTTTGTTTATTTCTATAATTATTTATGTATTTATTTATGTATTTATTTATGTATTTATTTATTTATTTATTTATTTCTATTTAATTCTTCTTTCTTTGCTCTTTGTAGCTTCAGTAATTCTGGGGTTCTGGGGGTTTCTGGCTGGTGCTCCCGAGATCTCTTCAGGCTGAGACTTCCTGGGCTCAGCTCCTGCTCGCAGAGCCTGAGCAATCCAGGAAAGGCCTGGCCTGGATGGAACAGGAGGGCAGGGAGAGCTGAAAAATCCCCTTAAAAGGACATTTCTGCACTCCTGAGCAGATCCACCCCAAACTGCTGGGGACAGGACACCGTGACATCAGCGGCCAGGAGCGGAGCAGGAGCGAACTCCAGGCTCAGGGAATTTGGGTGGATTCCTGCTCCTGCCTCTGCAAGGAGCTCTGGGGGAATCTTGAACCACCAGATGTGGTCAGGACCTGGATTCTCTGTCCTGTCTGAGCAGTGTGCAGCTTGGCTGGGCTGCAGGCACGCTGGGGGGGATTGGGTTTCTCCTGACTCACAGGGAAGGATCCTGCCTGGATCACCGGCAAGAGCCCAGCAGCACCTGGCCTTGCCTTGGCAAGCAACCACGCCGAGTGGGAGGCTGAAAAAGAACAATTCCCACCATCTGAGGGTGGGAAATCAACCCTGGCTGTGCCCTCCAGTGCCCTGAAAGCCGTGATGAGGAGTGGAACCCTACAGAAAAGTTCCCTAAGGAAAAACGATGTCCCTAAGGAGCTGTTTGCAATAAAGTGACTTGGCTGCTTAAAGTGGGTGGCGGGGTAGAGTGTCTGAAGCACTTGGGCTGGAGGGAAGACTCCCTTGCTTTTTTCTCTCCCTTCCTCTTTGTCTCTCTTTCCCTCTCTTTCTCTCACCCTTGGGTAAATTCTTGTTAATCAAGTGTCACCTTGCCTGGTTTCCAGAACCCTCTCCATAGCATGCCATGGTTAAAGGGTTTCCTGGTCTGTTTCGTTCATTGCTTTGGTTGTGTTTGGTTTTCTCTGCTCCTCATTGCTTTCTCTAGATACCTGATGATTTGTTTCTTTCTCTTCTCTTCTCTTCTCTTCCCTTCCCTTCCCTTCCCTTCCCTTCCCTTCCCTTCCCTTCCCTTCCCTTCCCTTCCCTTCCCTTCCCTTCCCTTCCCTTCCCTTCCCTTCCCTTCCCTTCCCTTCCCAAACCTTCCCTTCCCAAACCTTCCCTTCCCTTCCCAAACCTTCCCAAACTTTCCCAAACCTTCCCTTCCCAAACCTTCCCTTCTCTGGGTCAGGAAACAGCCTCAGCTTTCGATGCTTGTTGTAGGGGAGCAGGGAGGGGAGGCTGCAGGACCCTGAGTGACCCCAAACCAGCCTGCAGGACCCAGAGTGACCCCAAACCAGCCTGCAGGACCCTCAGTGACCCCAAACCAGCCTGCAGGACCCTCAGTGACCCCAAACCAGCCTGCAGGACCCCTGAGACCCCAAACCAGCCTGCAGGACCCAGAGTGACCCCAAACTAGCCTGCAGGACCCACAGTGACCCCAAACCAGCCTGCAGGACCCCTCACACCCCAAACCAGCCTGCAGGACCCCCAGTGACCCCAAACCAACCTGCAGGACCCTGAGTGACCCCAAACCAGCCTGCAGGACCTCAGTGACCCCAAACCAGCCTGCAGGACCCTCATCACCCCAACCACCTGCAGGACCCTCAGTGACCCCAAACCAGCCTGCAGGACCCTCAGTGACCCCAAACCAGCCTGCAGGACCCAGAGTGACCCCAAACCAGCCTGCAGGACCCAGAGTGACCCCAAACCAGCCTGCAGGACCCTGAGTGACCCCAAACCAGCCTGCAGGACCCTCAGTGACCCCAAACCAGCCTGCAGGACCCAGAGTGACCCCAAACCAGCCTGCAGGACCCAGCAGTGACCCCAAACTAGCCTGCAGGACCCTCAGTGACCCCAAACCAGCCTGCAGGACCCCTCAGGGACCCCAAACCAGCCTGCAGGACCCCCAGTGACCCCAAACCAGCCTGCAGGACCCTCAGTGACCCCAAACCAGCCTGGCAGGGCATTCAGGTGCTCAGGAGGGTAAAGGGGGTTGGCTCCAAACTCTCATTCCAGATATTTGGGTTTGACAGCAAAAATAAAAATTAAATTAAATAGGAAAATTAATTAAATAATTTTTAAAAAATAACCCCATTTCAGGGTGATGTCATGGAATTGTTTGGGACCTTAAAACTCATCCAGTCCCTCAGGGGCATCTCCCACTGTCCCAGGCTGCTCCAAGCCCTGCCCAAGCTGCTCTGGACACTTCCAGGGAGGAATTCCATATTTTCTCTGTGCCAGGAGCTCACCACCCTCACAGGGAAGGATTCCTCCCTAAAATCCAACCCCTAATCTGCTGGGAAACAGAAATGCAGAAATGGGAAAATTAAATGAAGGCCTGAGAGCACCCAGGATGGGTCAGGCCAGTGCCCAGAGATGCATTTAATACAAAACACCAGGGGAAAAAAATATCCAGCATTCTGCAGGAATATTCTCCTTGGCAGCCCAGCTCCATCTTTAGGCCAAGCTCCACCTGGGCAGGTGAAATCTCAAAAATCCATAAAAATCAAGGAGATTTCATCAAGTTTTGGTGTTTTCTTCCCCAAATCCTGGCAGCAGCTGCAGAACTGCAGCAATAAAATGTTTTCCTCTCCTCCCCCCGTGAGAACAGCACAGTTCAAGCCTTGCTCTGCTCGGTGTCTGGGGGGTTTTGAGGTTTGGGGTTTTGTGCATTTGGTTTTTTTTTTGCCCAAACCTCAGCTGAGAGGAGGTGCAGCCTTGTCCCTTGGAGCCACCAGCTGTGGCTGTGCTGTGGAGAGAGAGAGAAGGTGACAAGGGAGGGGACAGGGGCCTTCCATGGGAGGAACTTTTGGGCTGGAGCTGAGAGAAATCCAGAGAGGAGCCAAAATCGGGGAGCTCACCTGTCACTGACACGTTCTATGAAAAATCCTTTCCTTAGGATTTTTCCCTCCTGAGAAGCTGAGAGGCCTCAGGAACAAACTGAACAACTCTTATCTGCTGCTGTGGGTGCAGCAGGAGGGTCTGGGACTGGTCTCTGTGGTTGTTTCTCATCAATGGCCAATCCCAGCCCAGACTGTCTGGGTCAGACACAAACCTTTGTTATTCATTCCTTTGCTATTCTTAGCCAGCCTTCTGATGAAATCCTTTCTTCTGTTCTTTTAGTAGAGTTTTAATATATTATCTAACATAAAATAATAAATCAGCCTTCTGAAACATGGAGACAACTTTCTCATCCCTTCCCTCATCCTGGGACCCTTGTGGACAATACCACACTCACCCTGCTGGACCTGGGCTTGGGGACACCCCAAACCTTCCTGGGAGCTCCTCCCTGTGTTCCCCTCCTCCAGGTGGGGAGCTGGGCTGGCTGTGGGCAGGGGGCACCAGCAGGATCGGTTTGTGTCCCTTTGAGGGGCTGATTGTCCCCTCCACTCGCTGCTGGGGCTGTGACAACAACACACCCGCAAGGGGTAC